>NC_057806.1:22335754-22635754 GCF_018294505.1 Triticum aestivum
GGCGTCCTCCTTCGGCGACCGCCCGCTTCGCCACGGCCCCGCCCCATCGTGACCTCGCCGGTGCCACGCCCGCGCCGCTCCGCACGCTGGCCGTCGCCTGGGTCCAGCCCCGCCGGGCGCCCACGCCTACCCCCTTGCGCCTATTAACCCGGCTGGCCTATGGGCCACTTACACGTGGGGCCCAGCCCCCTCCCCCAAAAAAAGAAGCTTTAAAAAATTAATTAAAAATTTAAAAATATATTTAATTAATTTAATTAATAATTAATTATGTAATTAATTAAGTTAATTAACTAGGATTAATTAGCCTAATCACTGGATTAGTTGGAACTAGAATTAATTAACTAATCCTAGACTATAACAGGGGCCCCCACCCCCTGTTGACCAGTCAAACTTTGACTAGTCAACTGGGGCCCCCTGGCCCACCTGTCAGCCACTGGGTGCACTTTTGTGTACCCTGTGCTGGGTGTCCCAAGCAATTTAACCTTTATTTTCGAATTAGAATAAAATCTAGAATATTGTTAAATTTTTGAAAAATCATAGAAAATTAACCATAACTCGGATGAAAAAGTTTTATACATGAAAGTTGCTTAGAACGACGAGACGAATCCGAATATGCAACCCGTTCGTCCGCCATAGATCCCTAGCATAGAGAACACACAACTTTCACCCTCCGGTCCACTAGTCCGAAAACGCGAAAATACCGGGAATATTTTTTCGGATGTTTCCCCCCTTCGTCGGTGGCACCTAGTACTGCATTTGGTCACCCCTAGCACCGCGTATTGCCATGTTATGCTTTGTGATGCTTTGATTGCTCTGTTATTTATTGTGTTCCCCCTTCGTTACTTCTTTCTGGTAGACCCCGAGGCCGCGGTTGAACCAATGATCGACTACTTCACCTTCGAGGGTCCGTTTCTATCTGCAGAGCAACCAGGCAAGCCACCCCCCTTCATCACTGATACGTCCATTTTGCATCATACTTTTATATCGATATTTATTGCATTATGGGATGTTATTACACATTATGTCACAATAATTATGCCTATTCTCTCTTATTTTACAAGGTTTACATAAGGAGGGAGAATGCCGGCAGCTCGAATTCTGGGCTGGAAAAGGAGCAAATATTAGAGACCTATTCTGCAGAACTCCAGAAGTCCTGAAACTCCACGGAAGTTATTTTTGGAAATAATAAAAAATACTGAGCGAATAAAATACCAGAGGGGGCCCCCTGGGCGCGCCCCCCTGCCTCGTGGGCCCCCTGTTGGCCGTCTGATGCCCATCTTCTGCTATATGGAGTCTTTCGTGGAGGAAAAAAATCATAAGCAAGCTTTCGGGATGAGACTCCACCGCCACGAGGCAGAACCTTGGCAGAACCAATCTAGGGCGCCGGCGGAGCTATTCTGCCGGGGACACTTCCCTCCGGGAGGGGGAAATCATCGCCATCGTCATCACCAACACTCCTCTCATCGGGAGGGGGCCAATATCCATCAACATCTCCTCTCAAACCCTAGTTCATCTGTTGTATCCAATTCTTGTCTCTAAGTCTGGGATTGGTACTTGTAGGTTGCTAGTAGTGTTGATTACTCCTCGTAGTTGATGCTAGTTGATTTATTTGGTGGCAGATCATATGTTCAGATCCTATATGCATATCAATACCCCTATGATTATGAACATGAATATGCTTTGTGAGTAGTTACATTTGTTCCCGAGGACATGGAAGAAGTCTTGCTATTAGTAGTCATGTGAATTTGGTATTCGTTCGATATTTTGATGAGATGTATGTTGTCTCTCCTCTAGTTGTGTTATGTGAACGTCGACTATATGACACTTCACCATTATTTGGGCCTATAGGAAGGCATTGGGAAGTAATAAGTAGATGATGGGTTGCTAGAGTGACAGAATCTTAAACCCTAGTTTATGCGTTGCTTCGTAAGGGGCTGATTTGGATCCATATGTTTCATGCTATGGTTAGGTTTACTTTAATACTTCTGTTGTAGTTGTGGATGCTTGCAATGGGGGTTAATTATAAGTGGGATGCTTGTCCAAGTAAGGACAGCACCCAAGCACCAGTCCACCCACATATCAAATTATCTAAGTACCGAACGCGAATCATATGAACGTGATGAAAACTAGCTTGACGATAATTCCCATGTGTCCTTGGGAGCGCTTTCTTCTATATAAGAGTATGTCCAGGCTTGTCCTTTGCTACAAAAAGGATTGGGCCACCTTGCTGCACTTTATTTACTTTTGTTAATTGTTGCTTGTTACAAATTATCTTATCACAAAACTATCTATTACCTATAATTTCAGTGCTTGCAGAGAATACCTTGCTAAAAACCGCTTATCATTTCCTTCTGCTCCTTATTGGGTTCGACACTCTTACTTATCGAAAGGACTACGATAGATGCCCTATACTTGTGGGTCATCAAGACTCTTTTCTGGTGCCGTTGCCGGGGAGTGAAACGCCTTTGGTAGGTGGAATTTGGTAAGGAAAATTTTATATAGTGTGCTGAAATTTACTGTCACTTGTTAATATGGAAAGTAATCCTTTGAGGGGCTTGTTCGGGGTATCTTCACCTCGAACGGTAGAGCAAAGAGTTGCTCCTCAACCTACTCAACCTACTGAACCTACTGAAAATGAAAATGTCTACTTTGAAATTCCTTCGGGTATGATAGAAAAACTGCTAGCTAATCCTTTTGCAGGAGATGGAACATTACATCCTGATGAGCACCTAATATATGTGGATGAAGTTTGTGGATTATTCAAGCTTTCGGGTATGCCCGATGATGTTATCAAGAAGAATGTCTTCCCTTTATCTTTGAAGGGAGATGCATTGACATGGTCTAGGCTATGTGATGATATGGGATCATGGAACTACAAACGATTGAAATTGGAATTTCATCAGAAGTTTTATCCTATGCATCTTGTTCATCGTGATCGCAATTATATATATAATTTTTGGCCTCGCAAAGGAGAAAGCATTGCTCAAGCTTGGGGGAGGCTTAAATCAATGTTATATTCATGCCCCAATCATGCACTACTAGGGAAAACCTTATACACAGAATGTTACCAGTAGCGCTTGTTTAAATGAGGCGCTACTGCTACTTAGCAGTAGCGGGTCTGCTAGAATGGCGCTACTGTTACCCGCTTAGCAGTAGCGCGGCAGGAACAGAACGCGCTACTACTATAATTGCCACACCGTTCCCGACGTGCTAGGTATAGTAGTAGCGCCCTTCTACGAATAGCGCTACTACTACGGATTTTAGCAGCAGCGCGTTTTGCCTCCCCACGCTACTGTTAAAGCTATTTCACCTAACCCCCCGTGCGGCCTGATTCACTCTCCTCTGCTTCCTCCCCCAATTCTCCTCTACTATTCCTCGTCGCCTCCGCCTCGCCGCCGTCTCCCCCGACCCCGCCTCGCCGCCGTATCCCCCGACCCCGCCTCGCCACGCCTCGGTGCCCCCGTCTCCCCCGACCCCATCTCTCTCCCCGCCCTCTGTAAGCACTCTCCCCTTCCAATCCCTCTTCTCTTCTTAGTATGAACCCTAGCTATTTAGTGCTAGTTAGTATGAACCCTAGGCTGTTTTAAGTGCTAGTTAGTTAATTACTTATATGGTAATTAGGGCAGTAGTTCCTAGGTACTAATTAGTTAGTAAGAACTAGGTACTAATTAGGTATTAGTTTATTTTTATTTATAGTAAGTTTATTTTTAGTAAGAACTAATGGAATTAATAGAACTCGTTAGTAAGAACTTGTTGCTATTTTTTTAGTTAAAGCAATTTTTCTCGCATTGACGTGGACGATGCCTATCCCGCATCCTCGTCGTCGAGTCGGCGGAGGACGAGACCTGCTTGACCAGATGGGCCATGTCCGGGACTGGGCTCCATCAGGGTGGTACTGGGAGGCGCTACCTACCGGGGGCGCAGGTTGGTGAGGAGCCAGCCTGTCGTTGACCCGAACCTTCTTTGGTGGCGGTCGCTTGGGCCAGTGACGGTCCAGAGGCTCGAGGACTCCGCGGAGGTGGTGCGTCACCGTGTCAGTGAGGAGGACGCGCACGTCCGTCGCTACTTGTTTGCGTTGGAGCACAGGTTCTCCCATACCTGGCAGGTTCTCCAGGGATCTCACTGGAGCTATGATCCCGTGATGGTTCCTTCTCTGTGGGTGTCCACCACCCGCGCCGATACCCGTTGTGTGCTAGGGTTTTAGTTGTATTAGTGATGTTATATGTATGACACTATTTGGATGTATTAGTGATAATATTCGACGATGTATGGACGCATGAGATGATTTACTTTTTCTTATTGAATGCATGCTAATTTGAGTCCTATAAGATATATTGAAATGTATATCTTGTGTTTCTCAATATCCAAGTGGCCGGTCATGTTTGCAGGTTACACCTCCGAGTGGCCTATGTTTTGCCGGAGTGTTGATTCATTTCCGTTCCGGCAAATTTCAGGCGCTCGATATGTCCTATTTTAGCAAAGGTCATGCCGGATTTTTCCGTGAATTTTGGCATGACTTGTGCCAGAATGTATAGGAAATATTGAGTGCCCTTGATTTGTGTGTTGAGTATCCTGGTAGTTGTCTTCGATCGATTTTCAATTAATGTTTTAACTATGAACATAGGAAATGTCCGATGACGAAATGGATTTCGGTATTTGCAAATACTACAAAGACGAGCGCGGCCTGTGCGACGGAATCTTCCTAGATGATGATAGGCGCTTCAGCATCAAGCTGGACGAGAACTACGAAGTGGATACAGTAAGTCACAACGACAAGTCTTTTTCCGTAATTAAGCATGACATCTGCTTCATTTGCTTCAACTTATATTTTTTTACTATTGTACTAGCGTATCCCCTGCCATGCAAGAGTTTTTGTATTGGATAAGATAGGTTTCAATCATACTATGGAGGTAAAGAAAGTTTACTTGAAGACCGAGCATGGTTATATTTTCCACGCAAAATTATACAATTCAGACGACTACACCTATTTTGGATGCAAAACATGGCGAGCACTATGCAAGACTTATGCATTTGAGCCTGATATGGTTATCACCTTTGATATTCATCCGGAAGATGATATTGAAGGTAATACCGACATCTGGGTCGATGTGCAGATGCCTCCAGTTATACCATTATGTAAGTTTCTCAACCATATTTATGTCTTTGATATTGTTTATTCAAAAATAGTTGACAACTAATTTGTATTGTCAGCTTATTTCGGTGCAAGAAAACATGTCCAGGGCTTGGTAGACAGGACCTACTACTGTCCCGAGGCTGAACTCAACTGCGAGGAGCTAAGTCATTATGTTTCATGGCTTGAGGATCTTGATACTGTCAAGACAAATTTTCTTCCTGCATTTAGAAATGTTAGTACTGAAAACGTGCGACCAATAGTGTTCATAATGAACTGCGGTCACATCTATTTAGGAAGGATGGTAAGATATTTACTATTTGTCCTCAGTGCATCTTTTCCATACATTATTTTTGAAGCTAAACTTCATTGCTAAGTATGTTACCATACGATGTTCTTCAACAGGGACTCCCGATGAATGTTGTGCCTTATGGGATCGAGACTAAAGGTACCATGAGTATTATTAGCTTACGGCCAAGATATCCTACAGATTACTTTAGTGCATTCAAGATTAGCGACGGATGCTTAATAGTGCAAGACTGGACCAAATGTGTGATGGAGAAGCGCAGAGAAGTACTAGGGGGCAGCAAACAGATGCGCTACCCACGATTAGGAGACAGGTTCATCTGCATGCTCCAACTTGATCAAGGAGGAGAGCTACAGATGTTTTATGTTATTTTACCTAAGAGAGGGAGTAGCAGGAGTGATTATCTATCTAGAAATGAGTTTGAGGATGATGATGTGCTACACTATTACTATGATGATAAAATAGCTAGTGTTGGTGGTAATGACTATGATGATTATTATTAGCTTGTGCTGGCGGATTAGATTCAAGTGGAGGCAACATGTGGTGCACATTGAAAGTACTACTATTCCAAACTAGATCAAGTTTGGATTAGTAGTATACTTTTTACATGCACCACATATTGCTTCCACTTGAACCTAATCCACCTTCATTTGACACACTGTTATGGACATAATGATGTAAACCTCATAGCTGGTATTGTACCAATATTTGTCCTATGGCGCATAAATACACTAAAAAAAGAAAAAAGAAATACTAGTAGCGATGGCGAGAAAACACGCTGCCAGTAGTTACATTAGCAGTAGCGCGGGAGTGAACAAACGCTGCAGCTATTTGCCCTAGCAGTAGCACATGCGGGCACGCGTTACTGCTAAGCAATAGCTGTAGCGCCTTATTAATAGCGCGCCTACCCGCGCTACTAGTGAGCACAAAACCAGCGCTACTGCTAGCCTTTTCCCTAGTAGTGATGAGCTCTCAAGAGAAATGATTATCCAAAAAATTTATGCTCGGCTTTCTGATAACAATCGCACCATGCTCGATACTTCTTGTGCTAGCTCTTTTATGATGAGGACTATTGAATTCAAATGGGATTTATTGGAAAGAATTAAACGCAAATCTGAAGATTGGGATCTCGATGGAGGTAAGGAGTCATGTATGACACCTAAGTTTGATTGTGTTAAATATTTTATGGATACCGATGTTTTCCGTAAATTTAGCACTAAATATGGACTTGACTCTGAGATAGTAGCTTCTTTCTGTGAATCTTTTGCTACTCATGTTGATCTCCCTAAGGAGAAGTGGTTTAAATATCATCCTCCCATAGAAGTAAAAGTAGCTGCACCTATTAAAGTTGAAAAAAAGACTATCACTTATAATGATCCTATTATTCCTACTGCTTATGTTGAGCAACCACCTTTTCCTGTTAGGATAAAGGATCATGCTAAAGCTTCAACTATGGTTCGTAAAAGCAATATTAGAACCTATACACCTCCTGAGCAAGTTAAAGTTGAACCTAATATTGCTATTGTTAAGGATCTCTTGGCTGATAATATTGATGGGCATGTTATTTATTTCTGTGATGAAACTGCTAGAATTGCTAAACCTTGTGTTAAAGATAAACATAGACCTGTGGTAGGCATGCATGTTATTTCTGTTAAAATAGGAGATCATTGTTATCATGGCTTGTGCGATATGGGTGCTAGTGCAATACCTATTGAATTATACAAAGAAATTATGCATGATATTGCACTTGCTAAGTTAGAAGATATTGATGTCACAATTAAACTTGCCAATAGAGATACTATTTCACCAATTGGGATTTTTAGAGATGTTGAAGTCTTGTGTGGGAAAACTAAATATCCTGCTGATTTTCTCGTTCTTGGTTCCCCACAAGATAGCTTTTGTCCCATTATATTTGGTAGATCCTTCTTAAACACTGTTAATGCTAGGATAGACTGCGGAAAGGATTTTGTTACTATTAGTTTAGGTGATATGTCTCATGAGTTCAACTTTTCTAAATTTCATAGACAACACCGTGAAGAGGAATTGCCTAGTAAAGATGAAATTATTGGTCTTGCTTCTATTGTCGTACCTCCTAGTGATCCTTTAGAACAATATTTGCTAGACCATGAAAATGATATGTTTATGGATGTAAGAAGGGAAATAGATGAAGTGTTCTTTAAACAGGGACCTATTCTAAAACACAACTTGCCTGTTGAAATCTCAGGGGATCCTCCTCCACCCAAGGGCGATCCCGTGTTTGAGCTTAAACCATTGCCTGGTACCTTAAATATGCTTTTCTTGATGAAAAGAAGATATATCCTGTTATTATTAGTGCTAACCTTTCAGAGAAGGAGGAAGAAAAATTATTGAAAACTCTGAAGAAGCACCGTGCTACTGTTGGATATACTCTTGATGATCTTAAGGGCATTAGTCCCACTCTATGTCAACACAAAATAAATTTGGAGAAAGATGCCAAACCAGTTATTGATCATCAACGACGGCTGAATCCTAAGATGAAAGAAGTGGTAAGAAAAGAAATACTAAAGCTCCTTGAGGCAGGTATAATTTATCCCGTTGCTGATAGTCAGTGGGTAAGTCCTGTCCATTGTGTTCCTTAGAAGGGAGGTATTACTGTCGTTCCTAATGATAAAGATGAATTGATTACGCAAAGAATTATTACAGGTTATAGGATGGTAATTGATCTCCACAAATTAAATAAGGCTACTAAAAAAGATCATTACCCCTTACCTTTCATTGGTCAAATGCTAGAAAGATTATCCAAACATACACATTTTTGCTTTCTAGATGGTTATTCTGGTTTCTCTCAAATACCTGTGTTAGCTGATGATCAATCAAATACCACTTTTACTTGCCCTTTTGGTACTTTTGCTTATAGATGTATGCCTTTTGGTTTATGTAATGCACCTGCTACCTTTCAAAGATGCATGATGGCTACATTCTCTGACTTTTGTGAAAAGATTTGTGAGGTTTTCATGGACGATTTCTCTGTTTATGGATCCTCTTTTGATGATTGCTTAAGCAACCTTGATCGAATTTTGCAGAGATGTGAAGAAACTAACCTTGTATTGAATTGGGAGAAGTGCCACTTTATGGTTAATGAAGGTATTTTCTTGGGGCACAAAATTTCTGAAAGGGGCATTGAAGTTCATAAAGCTAAAGTTGATGCTATTGAAAAGATGTCATGTCCCAAGGACATCAAAGGTATAAGAAGTTTCCTTGGTCATGCCGGCTTTTATAGGAGGTTCATTAAGGACTTCTCAAAAATTTCTCGGCCTCTGACTAATTTATAATATACCATTCGTCTTTGATGATGATTGTGCAGAAGCATTTGAAATACTTAAGAAAGCATTGATCTCTGCACCTATTGTTCAGCCACCTGATTGGAATTTACATTTTGAAATTATGTGTGATGCTAGTGATTGTGCTATAGGTGTTGTTCTAGGGTAAAGAGTTGATAAGAAATTAAATGTTATTCAATATGCTAGTAAAACTCTAGACAATGCCCAAAGAAATTATGCTACTACTGAAAAAGAATTCTTAGCAGTTGTATTTGCTTGTGATAAGTTCAGACCTTATATTGTTGATTCTAAAGTAACTATTCACATGGATCATGCTGCTATTAAATATCTTATAGAAAAGAAAGATGCTAAACCTAGACTTATTAGATGGGTTCTGTTGCTACAAGAATTTGATTTGCATATTATTGATAGAAAGGGAGCTGAGAACCCCGTTGCAGATAACTTGTCTAGGTTAGAAAATGTTCTTGATGACCCACTACCTATTGATGATAGATTTCCTGATGAACAATTAAATGGCATAAATGCTTCTCATACTGCTCCATGGTATGCTGATTATGCTAATTACGTTGTTGCTAAATTTATACCACCTAGTTTCACATACCAGCAAAAGAAAAAGTTTTTCTATGATTTAAGACATTACTTTTGGGATGACCCACATCTTTATAAAGAAGGAGTAGATGGTGTTATTAGGCGTTGTGTACCTGAGCATGAACAGGAACAGATCCTACTCAAGTGTCACTCCGAAGCTTATGGAGGACACCACGCTGGAGATAGAACTGCACATAAGGTATTGAAATCCGGTTTTTATTGGCCTACTCTCTTCAAGGATGCCCGTAAGTTTGTCTTATCTTGTGACGAATGTCAAAGAATTGGTAACATTAGTAGACATCAAGAAATGCATATGAATTATTCACTTGTTATTGAAACATTTGATATTTGGGGCTTTGATTATATGGGACCGTTTCCTGCCTCTAATGGATATACACATATTTTAGTTGATGTTGATTACGTTAGTAAGTGGGTAGAAGCTATTCCAACTAGTAGTGCTAATCATAACACCTCTATTAAGATGCTTAAAGAAGTTATTTTTCTGAGGTTTGGAGTCCCTAGATATTTAATGACTGATGGTGGTTCACATTTTATTCATGGTGCTTTCCGTAAAATGCTTGCTAAGTATGATGTTAATCATAGAATTGCATCTCCTTATCACCCACAGTCTAGTGATCAAGTAGAATTGAGTAATAGAGAACCCAAATTAATTTTGCAAAGGACTGTTAATAGATCTAGAAATAATTGGTCCAAGAAACTTGATGATGCATTATGGGCCTATAGAACTGCAAATAAAAATCCTATGGGTATGTCTCCGTATAAAATGGTTTAGGGAAAAGCATGTCACTTACCTCTCGAACTAGAACATTAGGCTTATTGGGCTATTAAAGAGCTCAATTATGATTTCAAACTTGCTGGTGAGAAAAGGTTATTTGACATTAGCTCACTTGATGAATGGAGAACCCAAGCCTATGAGAATGCCAAATTGTTTAAAGAAAAAGTTAAAAGATGGCATGACAAAAGTATACAAAAGCGTGAGTTTAATGTAGGTGATTATGTATTGCTATACTACTTTCGTTTAAGATTGTTTGCAGGAAAAATTCTCTCTAAATGGGAAGGTCCTTACGTTATCGAGGAGGTCTATCGTTCCGGTGCCATAAAAATCAACAACTTCGAAGGAACAAATCCGAAGGTGGTGAACGGTCAAAGAATCAAACATTATATCTCAGGTAATCCTATAAATGTTGAAACCAATGTTATTGAAACCGTAACCCCGAAGGAATACATAAGGATCACTTTTCGGAACGTTTCAGACCCCGAAAAGGAATAGGTATGTGGTATGGTAAGTAAACTGACTCCAAAATAGTTCTAATGGAAATTTTCTCCGTTTTGGAATATTTAGAAAAATAGAAACATAAGAAGCAGTCCGGGAAGGACACGAGGGCTCCACGAGGGTGGAGGGCGCGCCCTACCCCCTGGGCGCGCCCGTAACTCGTGGGCACCTCGTGTGCTTTCCGGACTCCGTTTTCTTGCACGTTACGTATTTTGGTCTGTAAAAATTCATTATATAATCTCCCGAAGGTTTTGACTCCTGTATCACGCAATTGTCCTCTGTTCTTGTTTCGAGCTGTTTTTCTGACAGATCTAGATAATCATGACGTCTCCAAGTGCCCCCAAGGACAAGTTTTTCGAGAAGGTCATCAACCCCTACCTTGCGGAAGTGCTGTAACACCCTCAAACCATTGAGATGCATGAGGGGGTGCTGCACATCCGCGATGTTGAGGGACCAAGGAGGACCGGAAGCGTGGAGACAAGGCTCGAGGCAATGGAGCAACAAGTTTTCAAGTGCCAGGAGATGGTGGAACGCGGACTCAATGCCAACCATATGATGATCGTGGAGTTCACCAACAACCACAAGCTGGATGCCAAGAACATTGGGGAGACCATCTTCAAGCTTCATGAGAATATCGAGCACCTCCAAGCCCAAATCTATGACCCGCAAAACCAAAACCAAAATTCTGAGTATGAATATAGATTCAAGAGGATGAGTTTAGCTGCAGATTTGAGGATCTCGGAGACTCGTTCATCCTTCTATGATGGTGAGCCTATGCCTTGGAAGATGGACGACAAACCTACTTCATCATCACCACCATCTTCTTCACCAACAAAGGAGACATAATCATATGGGTATGGGCACTCCCCTTGGCAACTGCCAAGCTTGGGGGAGGTGCCCCGGTATCGTATCAATATCACACTCCTATCTTTACCGTTTTTCTTAGTTCGATCCTTTTAGTAATATCTTGATCTAGTAGAATAATTTTTTTGGTATAATCTAGTTTTGAGTTTTGCTTTATGATCCCTCTATGTAATTGAGTCCATGAGCTATATAATAAAGATTAGTGTTGAGTCTAGGGCTTGATGATTTTGCTATGATCTTGAGGGAATAAAATAAAAGAAAAAGAAAGAATAAAAAGAAATAAAAAGAGATCATATCAATCTTATGAAGAGTAATGACTTCATATATAAAGAGTATGATGAATAAAAGTTGTTGAGAGTTGACAAACATAGTTTTGGTCATCGTTGCAATTAATAGGAGTAATAAAGAAAGAGAGGTCTTCACATATAAATACACTATCTTGGACATCTTTTATGATTGTGAGCACTCATTAAAATATGACATGCTAAAGAGTTGATGTTGGACAAGGAAGACAACGTAATGGGTTATGTTTTCTTACATCTAAGATAAACTATATTGTCATGGATCATCCAACATGATTGAGCTTGCCTTTCCTCCTCATGCTAGCCAAATTCTTTGCACTGAGTAGAGATACTATTTGTGCTTCCAAATACCCTTAAACCCATTTTTGCCATAAGAGTCCACCATATCTACCTATGGATTGAGTAAGATCCTTCAAGTAAGTTGTCATCGGTGCAAGCAATAAAAATTTCTCTCTAAATATGTATGACTTATTAGTGTGGGATAAAATAAGCTTTATACGATCTTGTGATATGGAAGAAATAAAAGCAACGGACTGCATAATAAAGGTCCATATCACAAGTGGCAATATAAAGTGACGTTCTTTCGCATTAAGATTTTGTTTATCCAACTATAAAACTGCATGAAAACCTCTGCTTCCCTCTACGAAGGGCCTATGTTTTACTTTTATCTTCTACCTTATATAAGAGTCTTGGTGACTTCACCTTTCCTTTTATATTTTATCCTTTGGCAAGCACAGTATGTTGGAAAGATCCTGATATATATAGCTAATTGGATGTGAGTCTTCATGAACAATTATTGTTGATATTACCCTTGAGGTAAAACATTGGGAGGCAAAACTATAAGCCCCTATCTTTCTCTGTGTCCGATTAAAACTTCATACCCATAAATATTGCGTGAGTGTTAGCAATTGTGAAACACTAAAAGATGGTTGAGTATGTGGACTTGCTGAAAAGCTCCTATATTGACTCTTTACTATGTTGTGATAAATTGCAATTGCCTCAATGACTGAGATTAGAGTTTGTTGGTTCTCAATAAAGTTTATGATTCATACTTGAAATTGTGATTGAATTGTTACTTTAGCATAAGAGATCATATGACAATATATATATATATATATACATATATATATATATATATATATATATATATTATCAGAATAGTTATTCTGATAACACTTCGGTACTGCACGCTCAACGCAAGTGCACGTCATTGTTTGAACCAAGTGTGATGCAGTACTGAGGCGAGTGAACTTCCCGTGGCAAAAAAACTGCATGCAGTCTTTTTTCTGGTACTGTATTCACTCTAGTTTTTTAACCTTTTGTAAGAACGAGGCATGTAATATATCGTTAAAAAGCTATGGATTAGGCGCAACTTCGCCATGTTGAAAACTTTTCGAGATTCCTCACGGTTTAAGAGCAGTTTTGAAAATGATGCGGCCCACAACGAGTGGCAGCGAGTGTTTTTTCGCATTTTTTTTCTAAAATTCTCGTCGGAATGAAGCAAATGATACACCGTTGGACAGATATCATTGAGGCGCATCTTTTTCATATCCGTTTCTTTCTTTAATTCATTACGGTTTAAGAGTAGTTTCAAATTTACTAAATCGCAGAATTCTGTTTTTCAAATTTTTTCAAACTTTTTCAAATTTTCGGTACTGTTTTCGCTCTAGTTTTTTAACCATTTGTCGAAACGAGGCGTGTAATATGTCCTTGGAAAGCTATGGACATGGCGCAACTTTCACATGGAAAAATGGTTTTGAGATTCCTTACAGTTTTAAGTTAATTTTGAAAATCGTGTGGCAGACGACAAATGGCAGCGGCCGTTTTTCGCAAACTTTTTACAAACCGGTCGTCGAAATGATTCAAATGATATGCCGTTGGAAAGATATCAACGATACGCAACTTTTTCATGTAGAACACTCTCTCTAATTCTTTACGGGTTAAGAAGAATTTCAAATTTACTGAAATGCGGATACTCTGTTTTTTGCAACACCCAAATCGACGTGCGTACTTCATCGGATTGAAAAGCGCACTGCATCTGATGAAAAACTGCACTGCATCAGACGGGTAAGAGAACTGCATGGTTTCTTTTTGGACTCAAAATTTTTAAAACGAGGAAGAAAACTCCACTGCTTTTAGACTGAAACCCGTACTGCATCAGACGGACTAGCGGACTGCATGATTTCTTTTTTGTGGGACGTAAATTTGTAAAGACAAGAAAGAAAACCGCACTGCTTTTAAACTGAAAACCGCACTACATCAAACGGGCAAACGAACTTCATGATTTCTTTTATTTTATACATATTTTGATAATGAACTTTTAAAAATGTACTTCTTCGGTTCATTGAGCGCATTGCTTTTACAAAGAAAAGATTTTACAAACTGAGTAATCCACACAAATAGTCTTTATTTCTGTCTCCACACTACAATCACACACAAAATACAACCCTGCTGCACTTTTTATAAAACTAGTAGAATGCCCGTGCGTTGCTACGGGCTACAATGCATATAAATAAATCAAACAAATAATTAAGGTCGTCTCAAAATTTGAAGTTTATTTCTCCCTCATATGTGAGTGCATGTTCACACATCAAACAAGCACCTAGTAGGCTCCTCCAAATCCAACCATCTGGATAGTCCGGACTCCCACAAATCCACTCCATATGTGGAGGACAAATGTAGTTGTCTTTGTTGGAACAAACCCTAAACCCTAGCTAGCCCTAGCTGCTACCTCTCTCACTCTCTCTGCTTGTTGTGCTCGAACGACAGAAAGAAGAAGGAGACCCGAGGCACAGCAAGGTTTGCCGGCGCACGAACACCACCACTGCCACGAACGGTGTTTTCTGTTTTCCCTGAGCACGAACTCAGCCCACACCTGTTACAACGTCTAGGGAGGTCTTATACCCTGGGCCACGTCTAGGCGCGCACCACACATCCCCGCCCACACGGAGCGCCGGGTCCGGCCCGCTTTGCCCGCGCCCAACATGCACACACATGTCCGGGTCACGGCGAGCCCGCCCTGGACCAACTCTACGCACCCCCTATTCCCGCCAACAGAAAGCATACAAACGCACGCCTACATTGTACACTTGCACGGGCACCCCATGCACCACACGCACGCACACACGCACACACACGCCGCGGACCCTACACGCCCAGCTTGTGCCCATACACACGCTGGTCGCGTCCGGCTCGTCGTCGTGGCTTATTTGCCCAACACTCACCTCCCAAGCCACGGCTCAGACTAGGCCTTCGTCTTCGACGCCGACGTCCACCAACAACGCTTGCTTCGCCGCCGGCGCCTTCCGCAGCTAAGGGCAGTCACGTTTGAAATGTCTGCACTCGCCGCACTTGTAGCAGCGGCCATGTCTGTTGCCACCGTAGCCAGACGCCACGCTCCGCCCGTTGTCGTTGACCCGAGTACCGTCCTGTTGCCGCTCCCGCGCCTGCCAGTGCCCCGCCGTGTACATGAGCTGGCCGTCCGCACGCTCGCCGCCGGCTTGTCCGCCTCGCTGTAGCTACTCGTCGAAGGCCTTCAGGTGACCCAGCGCCTCCTCGAACACCATGGTGGGCACGTCGCAGAACTACTCAATTCCTGTCACTGCCGCATACAGGCGATCCGGCACGGAGTCGAGCAGTTTCTTCACCAACACGGCATCTTCCAGTGTCGACCCGAGCCCGGGGAAGCGGCCGCCATACCACCGAGCTTGCCGGCGAACTCATCCAGCGTGTCAGCCTCCGCCATGCGCAACAACTCGAACTCACCCCGGAGAGTGCCAAGCTGCGCCGATGAATCGCGCCTTCAGGCTGGCCAAGACCTTTGCCGCCATCCTCTTGGACGCTAACTGCAGCAGGAGATCCTCCACCAGCGCCCCGAGCAGGTACGCCCACGCCGGCTTGTCCTTCTTGGTGATCACCACCGCGGTCGCATCCTCCAGTAGCACCACCGCCTCCCACAGCCCAGCCGCGTCGAGATTGGCCTCGACCTTGATTGCCCACGTGGTGTAATTATCACCAGTGAGCATTAGGACCGGCGTTGGCAGCGAGCTCCCCGACCCGTCGGCGTACGGGACGAGCGACATCGTCGGCGATCACCTCCCGCAATGTGGTTCTGATGCCAATTGTTGGAACCAAACCCTAAAGCCTAGCTAGCCCTAGCTGTTGCCTCTCTCACTCTCTCTGCTTGCTGCGCTCGAACGACAGAAAGAAGAAGAAGAAGGAGACACGAAACACAGCAAGGTTTGCCGGCGCACGAACGCCACCGCCGCCACGAACGGTGTTTTCTGTTTTCCCTGAGCACGAACTCATCCCACACCTGTTACAACGTCTAGGGAGGGGGGTCTTATATCCTGGGCCACGTCTGGGTGCGCACCCCATGTCCCAACCACGTGGAGCGCCTGGTCCGGCCCGCTCTGCCCGCGCCCAACATACACGCACACGTCCAGGTCGTGGCGAGCCCGCCCTGGACCAACTCCACGCACCCCCTATTCTCGCCAACAGAGCGCACACACACGCACGCCTACGGTGTACACTTGCACGGGCACCCCGTGCACCACACGCACACATTGCGTGGACCCGACGCGCCCAACACGCGCTGGTCACGTCTGGCTCATCGTCGTGGCTTATTTGCCCAACAATCTTGACTATCCGTCATGTTATGTCCACACGCGGTCCGACAAAAACCCGGCCCCCACAATGCACATTTCTCTTTTCTTGCCGGACCCTCCCCTTCCCACTTGGTTTTCTGCCGTAGCAGGACATTTCTCGCTATTGTGCTCTCCTTTCAAACCGTACGACACCCACCTCATCTTCGCCATCACGACCCCTTTCTGTCGCACCATACCTCCCATGGACTGCCAAGTAGGAGTCCTCCGCTAATCGCCCCTCTCTCCACACGTACTGACCCCCTCCGAACGCCTCATCTAGCCAAATGGCCGTGCATTGCTACGGGCGACAAATTTTGTTGTCAAAACCAGCTTAGCCTGAAATAGTTTTGTATGTACAGTGATTTTCATTGGTGTGATGTTCTAACATCCACTGCTTTTATATAAACTATTTTTTTTTCATGTTTGTATATATCCTTTTTCTATATGTACAGTCTTTCTTTTTTGTTTTATGAGCATTAAGATCAGGCTTTATGCCAGAAAATAGCACACGTGATGCTCTTCATGACCTGTTAAAAATGTATGGTCTAGATGTTGACATAGTTGCACAAAATTATTGTTCAATCGAGAGTCCATGTCTCAGTTGACTGCACCTGCAAATCAACCACGGCTGCAAGAAAGATAATTTTTAAGTAGTAGTACAAATCAAGCATGGTATCAACTGATATCACCTAATTAAGAAAAAAGATACAACGTGGAAGTACTTTCATCTTAAGAAGTTTCACATGAGGATATTTTTTCTTAGGACTCAAAATCGAACGTGGAAGTATTTATGATTCAAGATATATGTTATGAATGTATGACTATTAATGAAATATTCTTGTATCATGCTAGTCTGAAAAGAAAAATTCCTCTTCTCTGTTAGTACTCTTGCTCAATGTATCTGCAACGTGCCTTGAGCTTAATCACAAGAAACATATAATATCACAAATACTTGCTTCTGTTTCTGTATGAATAGTTAGGATCAACGACAGAAACAAGTCAGGCAGATGAGTCGACGACTGAACCAAAAAAACTATAATTGTTGAAAAAATTGCTTCTACCAAGTTATACTCCCTCCATTCCTAAATATAGGTCTTTTTAGTGATTTGAATATGGACTACATACGGATGAATGTAGACATATTCTAGAGTGTAGATTCACTCATTTTTCTTCGTATGTAGTCCATATTAGAATTCCTAAAAAGACGTATATTTAGAAACGGGGGGAGTAGCATGTAAGCCAAAATGTTGTTACATGAGAAACACTAATAACTGTGTCAAATTTATGGGAAAATGGCTTCAACAAATGCTTCTGCATCAAAAGGTTGGAGATCTTCCACCCCTTCGCCGACGCCAACAAACTTGGCTGGAACTCCAAGTTCGTCTATGAGCACTCACCTGAGACAGGATTCAGGTCAACAAGTTAAGTTGTCGTTTATTCAAGATCCAGGACTGGATTTTGTAACTGTTACAATAAAGGACTGGAAATCGCCCGTACCACACAGCCAACACGAGAAGTGCCGTCTAATTTCATTAGGATGAATCCTTTGATTCCAACAACCTGGTATGAAGCCAAGAAAGTCCCTCATTATTAGTATTCAATAGAAACATAGCTGATGAATCAAGCATCAGAACATCAGAGTGGCAATTACATCGTTGAACTCCGCTTGCTGTAGCATATTTAATCCAGTTGTGCCACGCAGAACCAGCAAGATCTCCTGAAGAGAATGGAATACACAATAGAAGTTAACCTCAAAAGACTGAACAAGCAAAACACAAAATATTGATGAGATCCGTTTGTGCAATTTTTGAATTTGCTAGGTACTATGCAAAAAATGTTGAACTAATATGTCGGAAAGTTAAAATGTTTTTAATATATCCTTGTTACCTGCTGAAGAGGAGGGCACTGCCTTCAGTACTTGTGTAGCATCACCATCAGTCACATGCAAGCGAAGATAGGATTAACGATTTTGTAATCCTAAAGGAGGCACTGCCGGCATTGCTAGCTCCCACCATCAATTTTCTTGCTAATTCTTTGGTGGGTTTTAGCGGCAGCTGGGGGAGGCATACAAAACTACAACTAAATAAGATCAATGCACCATGGCCAACACTTGTTAACTGATTATCTAGTGATACACAAGAAAATAATTAAACCAAACCAGGCATTACATATTTGGTCACAGTATATCGAGGGTAACATCCATATGAATAGATGGAAACTTACGTACTTCCTCCTCTTGGTTCCAATCATCATCGTCGTCAAACTTGATATTCTGCAGAGCGAGAATATATAAGTTAAACTTGACAATATGGATGACAACTAAGTTATGCATCAACTGGTCTATCCATTTCATATTTGTTGATGTGAAGGAGCACACATACAATACACAATTTTACCAAAATGATGAACCTTTTAAAACCCAATTTTCTACCCCCAAAGAAAACCTCAGTGCATATAAAGTTCTAAGGTACTAACCTAATTATCACCATCATCAGAACTTTCTTCCTCTTCCACTTCCTTGGATTCCTCATATCAACATCCTTTTCAGTTTTCTCCTCTCCATCCTACAAGTACCAAGTCTATCAGCATTGTGGCATAACCTCACTATTTCTGTAACATCAATCAGAGTGCAAGTCTTCAAGCCACTAATAAAATATCTACAATAGAAAGATGCTTTCAGATTGATTCCAACTTTCCTACAACTTGAATATAACTAAAAGGTAATTATGGCTTTGCCATGTGCTTCCCTTCAAGTTTCTCAAATACTTTAAATGACTGATCACCTGGCAAACAAAGATGGCAAGATCTATAAAAAGGACCAACATACACAACACCTCAATAATATCTAGCCTAGAAGTGTTCGTTAAAGTTTCATTACTGCTAATAGACATGCCAATGGGATGGTGTAAATGAAGCAGTTTCCTTAAAAAGGGTCTACAAAATGTAATTGGCATGAGCAAAGTTCAGGGCAGAAGAATCAGCAATGAAATTTTGTTTGGGTATTGTGAAATATAGCAAACTTCTGTCTCTATCCCACCAAAGTTTTCTCTTAATTAGCTATCCTCCTCTAGAACCCGAGGCGAAAATAATATTGATGGTCTATTGTTCTGAAACAACATATCGGATCACATAATTGGTATTTACTTCAAGACTACCATGTAGTATTTCTACAGAAAAAAGTAGAAACTGTACTTGTAAAAGACATTTAGAGAAACCAGTGTCCGACATCATTGAGTAATAAACAAAGAAGTAATTCTTATCACCTGTCGGGAGCTAGCAATCCCGGAACATCTACACTTCAAAGCAATGTTATTTGATAGTTAGAATCTTATAGATAATACACCCAAGGTGCAATTGTTAGCCTCTTGAAACTGTAGAAACCCAAATTATAAGTAGTCGAATGAACGAATCATCGCCCAATCTTAAACCTAATGTACTACTTCCAGAAAAACATCGATGATTTACAGATGTCGGATTTGTTTAACCTGGGAACCAAACAACGATTTCAACCACAGCATGGGTAAAGAAACGACACCATTCATCCATACCGCTTTCTTTGTTGCATTCAGCTATAACAATCAGGTATCTTTATAGCTATAACATTCAGATATGTATCAGTAAATTGTATCTTCCATAGCTATGTATCTGTATACCTATGTATCTGACAACATGAGTATACGTATAATTCAGGACAGGTGAAGCATAAAGTTACAAAATAACAAACAGAAAAATACAGAAAACTACATGTTTTCCTCCTCGATTTGTAAATACCTGTGTTCCTCCTTGATGCAGGGCACGGCCGAGACAACTTTGCGCTGCTCCTTGCTGCCTGTAATATTAACGCGCCCTGCCCTAGATACCTGTGTTCCAACTATTACGAAACGAATATGTTAGACATCAGCTTGCTTGTTTCTTTGATTCTTCGGTGGAGAGAAACCAGAGAATCGGTCTGTCCAAATGTCGGCCAAGGAGCAGACCTTAATCCCAGAGTGTGGCGCACGTGAGAGGGGAGGAGGTTCCTGGGGATGAGCAGCCAGCCATGGAGGCAATAACAGGAAGGGTGGCCGTCGCCCGTGCATCGCCTAGACAGAGCTTGGGGGTGGCTCTCTTCCTCTCGTCTGCATCTCTTTCTTGATGAAATCATGAAAGCATATGATAAATAAATTTTAAGAAAATAAAACATTTCTAGACTTGAATCTAGCGGTAAACCTACATATGCCAGCAACAGGAAACCACATGAACCGATGCCTTGACTGCATACCACACACCCGTGAGACATGGTGAATCAAACTAGAAAAAAATTCATGAGAGGTGACACAAGCGCAACATACCAACGATGGCCGCCGCCAGAGTGGATCGGAGAAGGGGATGAGCCTACGGGCTGGGTGCTCCGCGCGCTGTTTGTCGACCACGGCGGAGATCGGGATCCTTCTTTCTCGGCGGAGAGGCGGCGGCTTGGCTTGCGGACAAGCGACGGATCGCCTGAGGGAAGCGAGGAGTCCGAAGGCGACCGACGAGGGAAGCGAGGCGCAGAGCAGTAGGACGTTGGGCTGGTCGACAAGCTCATGTGTGGCGGCGGAGCAGGAACCCTAGCGCGTGCGAGGGTACCGAGGAGAGGACACTTGCGCGAGGAGAGGGAGTTGAGTGGTTCGTGCGTGGGGTGATTTTTTTGGCTGCGTGAGTGGGCGGGGGCGGCAGACACAAAAAAGACCGACGAAAAAAACCCGACGAAAATAAATCATGGAGAGGGGGGAAGCGCCGGGACGTGGGAGGTGGTCGGAAGGACTAAAAAATCCGTCTCTGATGGGACGAAAATTGACCGGCGGAGACTACCAACTGCTCCATTAGGAATAGAGATGCACTGGACCACACACATTAACATAGCGAGAATGCAAATGCTTTTAGCCGCTGAACCACACACACTCGCCGGACGTACTGCACGCACATGTTGCTTCAACTGCAGGAAGGCGTTGCCAATGCATTGTACCAGCAAGCGAGCTGCAAAGCAAACTTCAGTGAGTTGCAAAACAAACTTTAGTGAGCTGTAGAGAGGGGACCGGCCCTCGCCCTGGGTAACCGGAGCCATCGCCATCCTGGACCCATCCGTCCACTCTGGCGCCATTGAGGAGCCCACGGCCTGATCACGGCAAGGAGCTCGAACGGAGTAGGAGGGGGTTGATTGGCGACAAACTACTCACCGCACTTCTTACATCGGCACTGCCACCGGACTGCACGAATGCGCGCACCGCACTGCATGACACATGCCGGAGACTGCGAGGGCTTGCCCTCAACGAACTACATCAACGCACTGGAAAATGTACAAAACGAAAGCTTCTGAACTGTACTGCACTACTGATCAGTTTTTCTGAAAACACTATAAATTATTCTGAACACCAAAAATTCTGGGACGGGATGCGCACGGCGTCGCTCTTCCGTACTGCATGCAGTTGGTGGCTGAGACCTCACCGGAATACGAGGAAAGGGGGTCGGCGGAGAGGTTGGGGAGAAGGTCACCTGAATGAGAAGGAGGCGACGGGGTCAGATTTGCGGTGGAGGAAGGAGTCCGGCTGCACGCGCGCGGGTGGGATCCGGCCGCCGGCGCATGGTGATAGAGCTTGTCGTATCCGATGCGGGGGAGATGAGGAGGTGGGTTGACTCGTCGGAACTGCACGTCGTCACGCCATCACACAAGAGATGTGGAGGTAAGTGCGTGCGTGGGTGGGTGGGCTGAGGTTAGGAGGTGTTATCAGAATAAGCGGTTTTTGTTATTAGAATACGAGTTTTAAGGGTGTTATCATAATAGACTCACCCTATATATATATATATATATATATATATATATATATGTTGCTGTTCTAAGAATGATCATGATGCCCTCATGTCCATATTTTATTTTTATCGACACCTCTCTCTTTAAACATGTGGATATATTTTTCGATTCCGGCTTTCGCTTGAGGACAAGCAAGGTCTAAACTTGGGGGAGTTGATACGTCCATCTTGCATCATGCTTTTATATCGATATTTATTGCATTATGGGCTGTTATTCCACATTATGTCACAATACTTATACCTATTCTCTCTTATTTTACAAGGTTTACATAAGGAGGGAAAATGCCGGCAGCTGGAATTCTGGGTTGGAAAAGGAGCAAATATTAGAGACCTATTCTACACAACTCCAAAAGTCCTGAAACTCCACGGGAGTTATTTTTGGAAATAATAAAAAATACTGAGCGAAGAAAATACCAGAGGGGGCCCACACCCTGGCCACGAGGGTGGGGGCGCGCCCTAGCCCCTGGGCGCGCCCCCTGCCTCGTGGGCCTCCTGTTGGGCATCCGATGCCCATCTTCTGCTATATGGAGTCTTTCGTGGAGGAAAAAATCATAAGCAAGCTTCCAGGACGAGACTCCGCCGCCACGAGGCGGAACGTTGGCGGAACCAATCTAGGGCTCCAGCGGAGCTGTTCTGCCGGGGACACTTCCCTCCGGGAGGGGGAAATCATCACCATCGTCATCACCAACACTCCTCTCATCGGGAGGGGACCAATTTCCATCAACATCTTCACCAGCACCATCTCCTCTCAAACCCTAGTTCATCTCTTGTATCCAATTCTTGTCTCTAAGTCTGGGATTGGTACCTGTAGGTTGCTAGTAGTGTTGATTACTCCTTGTAGTTGATGCTAGTTGGTTTATTTGGTGGAAGATCATATGTTCAGATCCTATATGCATATTAATACACCTCTGATTATGAACATGAATGTGCTTTGTGAGTAGTTACGTTTGTTCCTGAGGACATGGGAGAGGTCTTGCTATTAGTAGTCATGTGAATTTGGTATTCGTTCGATATTTTGTTGAGATGTATGTTGTCTCTCCTCTAGTGGTATAATGTGAAGGTCGGCTACATGACACTTCACCATTGTTTGGGCCTGGGGGAAGGCATTGGGAAGTAATAAGTAGATGATGGGTTGCTAGAGTGACAGAAACTTAAACCCTAGTTTATGCGTTGCTTCGTAAGGGGCTGATTTGGATCCATATGTTTCATGATATGGTTAGGTTTACCTTAATTCTTCTTTCGTAGTTGCGGATGCTTGCGAGGGGGTTAATCATAAGTGGTATGCTTGTCCAAGGAAGGGCAGTACACAAGAACCGGTCTACCCACATATCAAATTATCAAAGGAACGAACGTGAACCATATGAGCATGATGAAAACTAGCTTGACGATAATTCTCATGTGTCCTTAGGAGCGCTTTCCTTTATATAAGAGTTTGTTCAGGCTTGTCCTTTCCTACAAAAAGGATTGGGACACCTTGATGCACCTTGTTTACTTTTGTTACTTGTTACTCGTTACGAATTACCTTATCACAAAACTATCTATTACCGACAATTTCAGTGCTTGCAGAGAATACCTTACTGAAAACCGCTTGTCATTTCCTTCTGCTCCTCGTTGGGTTCGACACTCTTACTTATCAAAAGGACTACGATAGATCCCCTATACTTGTGGGTCATCAATCACCGGATATCACCTATTCTTCCCTCTACTGCTTGCATTAGAGTAGTGTAGCATGTTACTATTCGGCTAGTCCTATTCTGTTGCATAGCCTGTCATTGTTGCTACAGTTGTTGATACCTTACCTGCAGTCCTAAATGCTTAGTATAGGATGCTAGTTTATCATCAGTAGCCCTACATTCTTGTCAGTCTGCCTTGCTATACTATCGGGCCGTGATCACTCGGGAGATGATCACGGGTATATACTATACATACATACTATACAGATGGTGACTAAAGTCGGGTCGGCTCGTAGAGTACCCGCAAGTGATTCCGATGTGGGGGCTGAAAGGATAGGTGGCTCCATCCCGGTAGAGGGGGGCCTGGGTTCTTGACGGCCCTCGACTATTACTTTGTGGCGGAGCGACAGGGCATGTTGAGACCACCTAGGACAGAGGTGGGTCTGGCCCTGGTCGGCGTCCGCGATTACATCAATTAACACGCTTAACGAGATCTTGGTATTTGATCTGAGTCTGGCCACTGGCCTATACGCACTAACCAACTATGCGGGAACAGTTATGGGCACTCGACGTCGTGGTATCAGCCGAAGCCTTCGTGATGTCAGCGACTGAGTGGCGCGCGCCGGATTGGACTGGAATGCCTGCTCTTGTATTAGGGAGGCTAGGTCTGCTTCCAGCCGCCCACGCATGGTGCAGGTATGCAATGGGCGATGGGCCCAGACCCCTGCGTTACAGGATTTAGACCGGTGTGCTGACCTCTCTGTTGTGCCTAGGTAGGGCTGCGACGTGTTGATCTTCCGAGGTCGGACATGACCCAGGAAAGTGTGTCCGGCCAAAGGGGATCGAGCGTGCTGGGAAATGTGGTGCACTCCTGCAGGGAAGTTTATCTATTCCAATAGTCGTGTCCCTCGGTAAAAGGACGACCTGGAGTTGTACCTTGAGCTTATGACAACTAGAACATGATAATTAATAAAATACACCCTTCCAAGTGACAGATACAACCCGGTGATCACTCTCTCACAGGGCGACGAGGGGAGGATAGCCGGGTAGGTTTATGCTATGCGATGGTACTTGGTAACTTACCATCTACTCTCTTCTACATGCTGCAAGATGGAGGTTGCCAGAAACATAGTCTTCGATAGGACTAGCTACCCCCTCTTATTCCGGCATTCTGCAGTTCAGTCCACATATACTACCCCTTTCATTTGATACCAATGCATATGTAGTGTAGCTTCTTGCTTACGAGTACTTTGGATGAGTACTCACGGTTGCTTTGCTCCCCCTTTCCCCCTTTCTATACCCGTTTGTTGCGACCAGACGATGGAGTCCAGAAGTCAGACGCCACCATCGATGACGACTCCTACTACACTGGAGGTGCCTACTACTACGTGCAGGCCGCCGTCGACGACCAGGAGTAGTTTAGGAGGATCCAAGGCAGGAGGCATGCACCTCTTTCGATATGTATCCCAGTTTGTGCTAGCCTTCTTAAGGCAAACTTTTTTAACTTATGTATGTACTCAGATATTCCGCTGATTCGTCTATGATCGAGCTCATGTATTCGAGCCCTTGAGGCCCCTGGCTTGTAATATAAAGCTTGCATTATTTTATTTGTGTCTAGAGTTGTGTTGTGATATCTTCCCGTGAGTCCCTGATCTTGGCCGTACACATTTGCGTGTATGATTAGTGTACGGTCAAATCGAGGGTGTCACAAGTTGGTATCAGAGCCGACTGCCTGTAGGAATCCTCCTTCCACACTCCTTGGCCGAAGTTGAGTCTACTCGATGAAAACTGTTTTACTAACATGGCTGTGCACCCCTGGGCCCACGTCGCCATTGGGTGTTATTTGGATCTTTTATTCCTCGTCTATACTCTGGGACTCCGATCTCTCTTCTATTCGGGTTAAATGAATTTTACTAAATCTAACATTAGGATCTCGTGAACACTTTCACCCGGAGAGCAACTTATTACCGATGATCGTCTGCTGCACCAGAAGATTCCGAGGTTACTCTACGATGTTCTCCCGAGACGCTTACCGCCTTTGCAAATTCGCTACCACTGTTATATCCTTATTGATAACTGCATACACCTGCCATTCTTACATTCAATTCCATTGATCTTGTTATTATAAGATGCCCTGAACTACTCTCCGTTGTTCCGAGAATCCATTGAGCTTACTGCCTTGCAGTTCCTTGACACCTGAATACTGCTACAGATAATTTTGTACACCTATCGAGTATCCGCTCATCCTCAGTTGATTCATGTACTTCCCAAAAGTCTTAGTAATACCATTCGTTCTTCTGAAAATCCTCAACATCCTATTGTTCTTGAATTTCTTGCTTGCTTGCATTATGGTTAATACCATAAGTCTAGTAATCTTATTGTCATCCTTTACCATTATCATTTTGAGTGCGCTGATACAATATGTTGTGAATGCTCGCAATCCTCAACCAGATCCTAGAATTCATCCTTCCGACTCAGACGTCATTTTAAGATGTGTTGGATCTTGACCAATCAAATCGCCATCGATTGTACCCCTAAGGCTATTCAGCTTATCCATCCTTAATCAGAGCATTCACTCCTGATCCCTTGATTTGGAGATCATAATTTCTTTGCATTTGAGCTTTGAGTTAGTCAGTTGTTTCTATAATCTGATCTCCTTGCATTCTTCTTCCTCTGGTTGAGTACCGATGCTCACACCAGATCCCTTGTGGACCACCAGATCCTTTGTTGGATTTTATATGACATCATCCTTCATACTCAATAAGCCTGTGAGCCTTTCCTCAGATACATAAGGCTTTGGTAAATTATATCCCCTGCTTTGATAACCATACTGTACTTTCGAGCTTGTATTATTTACTCTAAAGTTTGTGGTATATGTTTCTGAAATGCCCCGATGGGTTGAATCTATGCCTTCCTTAATCTGTGTGAACCCAGATTTCACGGGTCATACTTATCTGGTATTGCACCAGGTAAAAATTTCAACAAGTAATATCATTTTCTAAATACGAGAGGTGAATGGAAGGTTATGCATTGAGGAAGTGGGAGTCGACCTTGAACTTTTGTGTTCATGCCCATGGACGCGATGTAGATCCTATCCTAGAAGCTTCTTCTAATAATAACTATTTCCTTGATATAATATCCTTTGGTATCGGTGAATTGATCCTTTGCAATCATGGTTCCGGCCATATGTTCTTCTTTGATCCCATTTGTCGGGCAAGTTTAAGCACTTGTCTTCTGTGGATCAATGCACTAGTCCAACCTTTACTTTGATCTTTCACCGAGTATTACACCCTGGTATCTCGAGATTATCACCGAACTGCATAACTTCTTATGGGTTGTCCATCAAGTACTATGTTCTCACTGGTTCCAATTATTTCACGGGCTCTGAGCCATTAAACACTCAAGGACACCGATAACTGAATCGAGTCCACATCGCGATTAAACAACTATTTTTAATATTCTTTACTTACGAGTTTCTACTCAATCACATCATTTCTAGCCTGATCAGCTATATCAGTATTGTGTTGATTATAACTATACTACCTGGTCCTTATTCCCGGAGCACCACTTTCGGCGATGAGCTAAGCTTACGTCGATCTTCCTTGTCTTATCATTTCACCTCGAACCGAAAGCTTGATTCCGAGTTGGTGTTGTATCTGTGGTTTCGATAATCTTTCGCTGCATTAGCCCTATTGCTTGATGTAGTCGCTGTTCGATTGCTTCTTCGTGGAGCCTCTCGACAAAAAAATGTTGTGATCATCATCAACATATTGACTCCTTCCTAGATATCAATTGAATTCATGATGAGAAATACCATCCTTGCCCCTCGATGAGTTGTGTTATCATCGACAACATTATTGCTTGCCCTCCAACACAAACTTGTTCATGTTTTGTGTTGTACCTTGAGATCCTTGCTATCCAACTTATGTTATATTCTACCTTGGAGTATTACCATCTTTTATGTCAAGAATGTTGTGAGAATTTCACCACCTCTTAAGAATTCTTGATATAGTAATACTTATCGCCGTCTCCATTCATTCTTGGTCTCCGTGTTGTTTCTAACCGGAATACCGACAAATGGATTGTGAGTTGTAAAATTCAAAACTTCTAGCAACCCTATTGCTTGTGAGTTAATGAATGATAGTTTCATTCTTTGTGCATTGGTTATTGAATCATCATTCTAAACATTGATCATGCTACCTATGCCCATATTTCGAGTGCACCTTTCAACCAATGTTTAATTATGTATGTTTTCCTAGAGTATACATCATTATATCAATTGATTTGACAAATGGTATCTCCGTGTTCATGCAGTTGTGGAAATCCATCTTTTTGGAAGTGCCGATGAATTATCGTTGAGTCCATCAGCCACCTCCTCATCCTCTCCTTGGTTAAATGATGAACTCTTGTTGCGGAACTCGCTTCCATAGTTCAATTCCCGATAGTCTTACAGTGTCATCTCAACAATTTGTGTTGCACCTTTCTTCTCAGGCATCCTAAGTCTGAGTTATCCTGACACCAATCATATTTGAATCTCGGTCAGATGTGATGGTGGGAACATATTTCCAAGAGTTATCACATTGGTCTTTATGTGACCCGGTAAGGTGATGTCGTGCATAGCACACCTGGCTGGAGGCCCTATTGTTATAGCTTCCTTTTCAACAAGGTTACCCATTCTTCCATGAGGAAATTGTAAGACTTATTCTACAAGTTATTCCTGATGGATACTTTGTGTTTCCAAAGTTTGATCTCCACCTGTTGACCATGTCAATGCTATCTCGAAGCATGTCTATGGTATTCCGATTTTCAACAAGAACATTTGAAGCCCAATGCTAAATGTTTTGTGCTCAATTATCCAAACACCGTTGTATGGGTAATGTCATGAAATTTCTATCCCCTACCTAAAGAGTTTTCTAAATTATATCATGTCATGGATATCATGTTCTACTTGCCCTTGGGAAGGATATACCCTTGAAATATGTGTTAAACACATTTTCCTTTCCATTGTTCTGTTTAATCTGATAATCATATTTTCCTTTCCATTGGTTGGTTTAATGTTTCTTGTGATCTATATTATCTAAGCAGTAATATTCTCCTGCTTAGGTAAACACGTGAGTGTACAATTCTGTCAGCAAGACCCTGTTACTATTGTTGATGACATTCTAGTAGCCACCGATGGACGAGAACTTTGCCTATTTGTCCGCCTCGTTCAACAAGCAGGAAAATGGTTCTCTTCGTCCCTCTCCCTTGGTACTGACGTTGTTGTGAACACAGTCGACAGGCCACCCTCTGACATGCCTTGCTATCATGACCATGCAAGATGTCACCGCTCCTCCTACTTTTAACCCACATGGTGGGCCCATAACCCACAGTTCCACAGGATCGAAACCCGACTCTCCTGTACACCCCTATTTCCATAGTTATTCCTCGCGCGTGGCCTCGTAGTTAATTCATGAGCCACATTCTGAGAGATCTTCAATTCTGGTATCATACACAAAACTAATTCTCGTTGCTCTAGACCCCTTTCACGCGCTGTTTTAGGCAACGACGATTGCCTATGCTCTTGAAACTTATCATGGTACCTTATTACTTTGCTCTCGATATCTTCTTAAGTCTAAATTCGAGAGATACTTATGCTTCTTCCCCTGAGTTAACCATCTGATGCTCAATCTTGTTAGAATCCGTCCTTATAGAGTTTTCCTTCTTATCCTTTCGTGAGTACGGTGAAGATCCTGAAGGAAGGACGACAACTTCATCATGATGACTTGAAGCAGAGAAATGAAGACATGAATGTAATGGATCGACCTCTTCGAGAAGAGAAACTAAGACCGAGAAGAATCGTTAGAATTTAGTAACCACATCTTTCCCCTTACTCTGCCTCTTAAAATCTCGGGACGAGATTTCTTGTAGTGGAGGAAAATTGTGACGCTCGGATACTTTCACTACAGTGAACATCTGCCAAAGATGCCACATCACCTCGATTACTGTTGTTAATCTCACGTTAGTTCAAAACGATTCAAATTCAAATTTGGGTTAAAGGCAAACCAAAAAAGTTTTCAAATGTTGAAACTAAAATGTTCGGATGATTCAATAAATTCCCCCGATCATTGTCATGTTGAAAACAACTTAATTTGACACACAAATAAATTCCTAGTCAATTAACAAATGGTCCAACAGAAAATAAAATGGCCTTTTTCAAAATAAATAATTACTTAATTAACTCCGGTCGCCTCCAAACTTTGTGGGCATTACAAAAATAATGCCTAGTATTTATGTGCCAAATACCATATTTAACTAAAGTCAATGAGTTTCTAATGTTAATACAAAACAGTAAACAAAATAAGACAACAGAAGAGAATGTGTTAGAAGGCTGCACGGTGCACCTAACCTAGTGCTACATTGGCCCAGCCCACCCAACCTACAGTGGCCTATCCCACCTCCCCTCATCTCCCTCCTCACGCTACAGGAGGCAGAGGAGGGCGTGGCGCGCATCCGAGCCACCTTGGGCATGGATGGCCTCCACGTCGCCCCCATAACCTGTAAGTGCGTCCATCGTAAACCCTTGCCTGTTCCCGATCGATCCCCTCTCATTCCCCCACCATGCCCCCTTCATCTGCTCGAGAACGAGCTTCTAAACACATGCGGTGACCACGAACATCGCCACCATTGCCGCGGCCGCCGTCACCCCGGCGCCCTACGTTTGTGTCCAGAAGCTCCACCGTTGTTCGCCTCTTCGCCTTCGTCCATTGGATCCAGCCGGACTCGACCGCATAGTCAGAATCGAGTTTCTTCTTCAACTACGGCCACCATCATCCACCGTGTCGATCCACCACTATCGCTTCCTCATCGTCTTCACGGAGACTTCCCCGAGCTTCCCTGTGAGCTCACGCCCTCTCCTACCTTTTTCTAGATCTCGTACGCGTCGTCTAGCACCAGCACCGCTAGCATCGTCCACGCTCGCCATCGCCGCATCTGGAGCTCCGCCCCCGCGCCCCTGCTGCTGCGTCGACGCACCCCTACCACACGCGCACGCTGCTGCCCGCGAGCGCCCCGCCCCTGCTCGTGAGCTGCCACCCCGCGCCTTCCCCCATCGTTGTCCGCCACTGGTCGCCGAGGCCGCGGTTGAACAAATGATCGACTACTTCACCTTCGAGGGTCCGTTTCTGTCTGCAGAGCAACCAGGAAAGCCCCCCCTTGATCACTAGATATCGCCTATTCTTCCCTCTACTGCTAGCATTAGAGTAGTGTAGCATGTTACTATTCGGTTAATCCTATTCTGTTGTATAGCCTGTCATTGTTCTACAATTGTTGATACCTTACCAGCAATCCTAAATGCTTAGTATAGGATGCTAGTTTATCATCAGTGATCCTACATTCTTGTCAGTCTGCCTTGCTATACTATCGGGTTGTGATCACACGGGAGGTGATCACGAGTATATACTATACATACATACTATACAGATGGTGACTAAAGTCGGGTCGGCTCGTAGAGTACCCGCAAGTGATTTCGATGTGGGGGCTAAAAGGACAGGTGGCTCCATCCCGGTAGAGGTGGGCCTGGGTTCCCAACGGCCCTCGACTGTTACTTTGTGGCGGAGTGACAGGGTAGGTTGAGACCACCTAGGACAGAGGTGGGCCTGGCGCTGGTCGGCCTCCGTGGTTACATCAATTAACACGCTTAATGAGATCTTGGTATTTGATCTAAGTCTGGCCACTGGCCTATACGCACTAACCAACAACGCTGGAACAGTTATGGGCACTCGACGTCGTGGTATCAGCCGAAGCCTTCGTGACGTCAGTGACTGAGAGGCGCGCGCCGGATTGGACTGGAATGCTTGCTCTTGTATTAGGGAGGCTAGGTCTGCTTCCAGCCGCCCACGCAACATGCAGGTGTGCAATGGGCGATGGGCCCAGACCCCTGCGCCATAGGATTTAGACTGGCGGGCTGACCTCTCTGTTGTGCCTAGGTAGGGCTGGGACGTGTTGATCTTCCGAGGCCGGACATGACCCAGGAAAGTGTGTCCGGCCAAAGGGGATCGAGCGTGTTGGTAAATGTGGTGCACCCCTGCAGGGAAGTTTATCTTTTGAATAGCCATGTCCCCCGGTAAAAGGACGACCCAGAGTTGTACCTTGACCTTATGACAACTAGAACATGATACTTAATAAAATACACCTTTCCAAGTGCCAGATACAACCCGATGATCGCTCTCTCACCGGGCGACGAGGGGAGGATCCCAGGGTAGGTTTATGCTATGCGGTGATACTTGGTTAACTTACCATCTACTCTCTTCTACATGCTGCAAAATGGAGGTTGCCAGAAGTGTAGTATTCGATAGGACTAGCTAGCCCCCTCTTATTCAGGCATTCTGCAGTTCAGTCCACATATACTACCCCTTTCATTTGATACCAATGCATATGTAGTGTAGCTCCTTGCTTACGAGTACTTTGGATGAGTACTCACGGTTGCTTTGCTCCCCCTTTTCCCCTTTCTATACTCGTTTGTTGCGACCAGACGATGGAGTCCAGAAGCCAGACGATACCGTCGACGACGACTCCTACTACACTGGAGGTGCCTAGTACTACGTGCAGGCCGCTGACGACGACCAAGAGTAGTTTAGGAGGATCCCAGGCAGGAGGCCCGCGCCTCTTTCGATATGTATCCTAGTTTGTGCTAGCCTTCTTAAGGCAAACTTGTTTAACTTATGTCTGTACTCAGATATTCTGCTGACTCGTCTATGATCGAGCTCTTGTATTCGAGCCCTCGAGGCCCCTGGCTTGTAATATAAACCATGTATTGTTTTATTTGTGTCTAGAGTTGTGTTGTGATATCTTCCCATGAGTCCCTGATCTTGGTCGTACACATTTGCGTGTATTATTAGTGTACGGTCAAATCGGCAGTGTCACACTAGAGGCCCCGGGATGGGCTCCCCTTCGGTGGCAGATGTTGGCTCCAGCTGGGGCTCTTTTTGTTGGGGAACGTAGCAATAATTCAAAATTTTCCTACGTGTCACCAAGATCAATCTAGGAGATGCTAGCAACGAGAGAGAGGGAGTGCATCTTCATACCCTTGAAGATCGCTAAGCGGAAGCGTTACAACAACGCGGTTTGTGGAGTCGTACATGCAGTGATGCAGATCGCGATCGATTCTGATCTAAGCGCCGAACAACGGCGCCTCCGCGCTCAACACACGTACAGACCGGTGATGTCTCCCACACCTTGATCCAGCAAGGAGAGAGGGAGAGGTTGGGGAAGACTCCATCCAGCAGCAGCACGACGGCGTGGTGATGGTGGAAGAGCATGACACGCCAGCAGGGCTTCGCCAAGCACTGCAAGAGACGAGGAGGGAAAGGGGTAGGGCTGCGCCAAGAGGGAGAGAGACTCATGTGTTGGGCAGCCCCAAAACTCCCACTATTTATAGGAGGAGGGGAGGAGGGTGCGCCCCCTCTAGGGTTCCCACCCCTAGGGGGGGCAGCCCTAGATGGGACGGAGGGGGGCGGCCAAGAGGGGGAGAGGGGGTGCGCCCTAGGGTGGGCCTTAGGCCCATCTGCGCCTAGGGTTTCCCGCCTTCTCCTCCTAGATGCGCCTTGGGCCCTGGTGGGAGGCGCATCGGCCCACTCAGGGGCTGGTCCCTTCCCACTCTTGGCCCATGCAAGCCTCCGGGGGCTTGTGGCCCCTCCCGATGGACCCCCGGAACCCTCCGGTTGTCCCGGTACATTACCGGTGACGCCCGAAACACTTCCGGTGGTCAAAACCTCACTTCCTATATATTATTCTTTACCTCCGAACCATTCTGGAACTCCTAGTGACATCCGAGATCTCATCTGGGACTCCGAACAACATTCAGTAACCACGTACAAACTTTCCCTATAACCCTAGTGTCATCGGACCTTAAGTGTGTAGACCTTACGGGTTCGGGAATCATGCAGACATGACCGAGACAACTCTCCGGCCAATAATCAACAGCGGGATCTGGATACCCATGTTGTCTCCCACATGTTCCACGATGATCTCATCGGATGAACCACGATGTCGAGGATTCAAGCAATCCCATATACAATTCCCTTTGTCAATCGGTACGTTACTTGCCCGAGATTCGATCATCGGTATCCCAATACCTCGTTCAATCTCGTTACCAGCAAGTCACTTTACTCGTTCCGTAATGCATGATCCCGTGACCAACTACTTAGTCACAATGAGCTCATTATGATGATGCATTACTGAGTGGGCCCAGAGATACCTCTCCATCATACGGAGTGACAAATCCCAGTCTCAATTCGTGCCAACCCAACAGACACTTTCGGAGATACATGTAGTGCACCTTTATAGCCACCCAGTTATGTTGTGATGTTTGGTGCACCCAAATCATTCCTACGGTATCCGGGAGTTGCACAATCTCATGGTCTAAGGAAATGATACTTGACGTTAGAAAAGCTTTAGCAAACGAACTACATGATCTTGTGCTATGCTTAAGATTGGGTCTTGTCCATCACATCATTCTCCTAATGATGTGATCCCGTTATCAATGACATCCAATGTCCATGGTCAAGAAACCATGACCATCTATTGATCAACGAGCTAGTCAACTAGAGGCTTACTAGTTACATGTTGTGGTCTATATTCACACATGTATTACGATTTCCGGTTAATACAATTATAGCATGAACAATAGGCAATTATCATGAGCAAGGAAATACAGTAATAACCATTCTATTATTGCCTCTAGGGCATATTTCCAACAGTCTCCCACTTGCACTAGAGTCAATAATCTAATTCACATCACTATGTGATTGTAATGAATCCAACACCCATGGGGTTTGTTCATATCTTGCTTGTGAGAGAGGTTTATCAGTCAATGAGTATGAACCTTTCAGATCCATGTGTGCTTTGCAAATCTCTATGTCATCTTGTAGATGCAGCTACCACGCACTACTTTGAGCTATTCCAAATAACTGCTCTACTATACGAACCCGGTTTACTACTCAGAGTCATCCGGATTAGTGTCAAAGTTTGCATCGACGTAACCCTTTACGACGGACTCTTTTACCACCTCCATAATGGAGAAAATTCCTTAGTCCACTAGTTACTAAGGATAAGTTCAACCGCTGTTATGTGATCCATTCCTGGATCACTCTTGTACCCCTTGATTGACTCATGGCAACGCACACTTCAGGTGCGGTACACAACATAGCATACTTAGCGCCTACGTCTAAAGCATAGGGGACGACCTTCGTCCTTTCTCTCTCTTTTGCCGTGGTCAGGTCTTGAGTCTTACTCAATACTAACACCTTGTAACATAGCCAAGAAACTCCTTCTTTGCTGATCTATTTTGAACTCCTTCAAAATCTTGTCATGGTATGTATTCATTTGAAAGTACTATTAAGCATTTTTGATCTATCCTTATAGATCTTGATGCTCAATGTTCAAGTAGCTTAATCCAGGTTTTCCATTGAAAAACACTTTTCAAATAACCCTGTATGCTTTCCAAAAATTCATTATCATTCCTCATCAACAATATGTTAACAACATATACTCATCAAAAATTCTATAGTGCTCCCACTCACTTCTTTGGAAATACAAGTTTTCTTATAAACTTTGTATAAACCCCAAAATCTTTGATCATCTCATCAAAAGCGTACATTCCAACTCCGAGATGCTTACTCCAGTCCTTAGAAGGATTTCTAGAGCTTTGCATACTTGTTAGCATCTTTCAGGATTGACAAAACTTTCTAGTTTTATCACATACAACCTTTCCTCAAGAAAAACATCGAGGAAACAATGTTTTGACATCCTATCTGCAAGATTTCTCAAATATTGCAGTAACTGCTAACATAATTCCAACAGACTCTTAGCATCGCTACGAGTGAGAAAGTCTCATCATAGTCAACTCCTTGAACTTGTCGGGAAACATCTTAATGACAAGTCGAGCTTTCTTAATGGTGACACTTACCATCATTGACTGTCTTCCTTTTAAAATCCATTTGCACCCAACAGCCTTACGACCATCAAGTAGTTCCTTCAAAGTCTATACTTTGTTTTATACATGGATCCTCTCTCGAATTTTATGGCCTCGAGCCATTCGTCGGAATCCGGGCCCACCATCGCTTCTCCATAGCTCGTAGGTTCATTGTTGTCTAGCAACATGACTTCCAAGACAGGATTACATACCACTCTGAAGTAGTACGCATCCTTGTCGACCTACGAGGTTTGGTAGTTACTTGATCCGAAGTTTCATGATCACTATCATAAGCTTCCACTTCAATTGGTGTAGGTGCCACATGAACAACTTCCTGTGCCCTGCTACACACTAGTTGAAGTGATGGTTCAATAACCTCATCAAGTCTCCACCATCCTCCCACTCAATTCTATCGAGAGAAACTTTTCCTCGAGAAAGGACCCGTTTCTAGAAACAATCACTTTTTGCTTCCGGATCTGAAATAGGAGGTATACCCAACTATTTTGGGTATTCTATGAAAATGCATTTATCCTCTTTGGGTTCGAGCTTATCAGCCTGAAACTTTTCACATAAATGTCGCAGAACCAAACTTTTAAGAAACGATAGCTTAGGTTTCTCTAAACCATAGTTCATATGGTGTCATCTCAACGGAATTGCGTGGTGCCCTATTTAAAGTGAATGCGGTTGTCTCTAATGCCTAACCCATAAACGATAGTGGTAATACGATAAGAGACATCATGGTATGCACCATATCCAATAGGGTGCAGTTATGATGTTCGGACACACCATCACACTATGGTGTTCCAGGCGGTATTAGTTGTGAAACAATTTCCACAATGTCTTAATTGTGTGCCAAACTCGTACCTCAGATATTCATCTCTATGATCATATCATGGACATTTTATCCTCTTGTCACGACGATCTTCAACTTCACTCTGAAATTACTTAACCTTTCAATAATTCAGACATGTGTTTCATTAAGTAAATATACTCAGCATCTACTCAAATTATCTGTGAAGTAAGAACATAATGATATCCACTGCATGCCTCAGCACTCATTGGACTGCACACATCAAAATGTATTACTTCCAACAAGTTGCTTTCTTGTTCCATCTTACTGAAAACGAGGTCTTTCAGTCATCTTACCCATGTGGTATGATTTGCATGTCTCAAGTGATTCAAAACAAGTGAGTCCAAACGATCCATCTACATGGAGTTTCTTCATGCATATCTACCTATAGACATGGTTCACATGTCTCAATCTTTTCAAAAATGAGTGAGTCCAAAGATACATCAACATGGAGCTTCTTCATGCGTTTTATACCAACATGACTCAAATGGCAGTGCCACAAGTATGTGGTACTATCATTACTATCTTATATCTTTTGGCATGAACATGTGTATCACTACGATCGAGATTCAATAAACCATTCACTTCAGGTGCAAGACCATTGAAGGTATTATTCAAATAAACAGAGTAACCATTATTCTCCTTAAATGAAAAACCGTATGGTGATAAACATATCCAATCATGTCTATGCTCAACGCAAACACCAAATAACAATTATTTGGTTAACACAATCCCAATGTAGAGGGAAGTGTGCCGATGTTGATGTTTCACATCAACCTTGGAAACAGTTCCACACATATCGTCATCTCACCTTTTAGCTAGTCTCCACGCCTTTTATTTTGAGTTACTAAGACTTAGCAACTGAACCGATATTTATTACCTTGGTGCTACTAGGAGTACTAGTAAAGTACAGAATAATATAACGTATATTCAAAAATACTTCTAACGACCTTGCCAGCCCTCTCATTCTACCAAGTATCTAGGGTAGTTCTACTTCAGTGACCGTTCCCCTCATTATAGAAGCACTTAGTCTCGGGTTTGGTTCAACTTTGGGTTTCTTCCACGTAGAGCAGAAACTGATTTGCCGTTTCAGAAGTATCCCTTCTTTCCCTTGCCCTTCTCGAAACTAGGGTTTAACCATCAACAAATTGATGCTCCTACTTGATTTCTACTTCGCGGGTGTCAAACATCGCGAGTTGCTTAAGATCATCATGTCTATCCTGATATGTTATAGTTCATCATGAAGCTCCAATAGCTTCGTGGCAGTGACTATGGAGAACCATCACTATCTATCTGGAAGATTAACTCCACTCGATTCAAGCGATTGTAGTACTCAGACATCTGAGCACATGCTCAATGATTGAGCTTTTCTCCCTTAGTTTGCAGGCTTAAGAAACTTGTCATAGGTCTCATACCTCTTGACATGGGCACTAGTCTGGAAACCTTTTCAAGCTCTTCGAACACTCATATGCTCCGTGTCGCTCATAAACACTTTTGGAGGCCCCGTCTAAGCTGTAAATTCATGTCGCACTGAACAACGGAGTTAATCATCAGCATGTGACGGCCCGAGCGTTCATAACGGTCTTGGTTCTCTTTGGGATGGGTGCGGTCACCTAGCGGTGCTTCTAGACATAATCTTTCTTGGCCAGCTACGAAGGGTGATCCTCAGGTTCCGGAACCCAGTTCCGTATAGTTGCTCATCATCTTTCAGCTGGTTTTCTCTATGGAACGCGGTTGAAGTTGAGGCGCAACATTAGCATGGGCATTTGATCTAACAAGACATAATGTTAAAGATTTTAAGAGTAAGTTCATGATAATTAAGTTCATCTAATCAAATTATTCAATGAACTCCCACTCAGATAGACATCCCTCTAGTCATCTAAGTGAAACATGATCCGAGTTCAACTAGGCCGTGTCCGATCATCACGTGAGACGGACTAGTCAACATCGGTGAACATCTTCATGTTGATCGTATCTTCTATACGACTCATGCTCGACCTTTCGGTCTTCCGTGTTCCGAGGCCATGTCTGTACATGCTAGGCTCGTCAAGTCAACCTAAGTGTATTGCGTGTGTAAATCTGGCTTACACCCGTTGTATTCGAACGTTAGAATCTATCACACCCGATCATCATGTGGTGCTTCAAAACAACGAACCTTCGCAACGGTGCATAGTTAGGGGGAACACTTTCTTGAAATTATTATGAGGGATCATCTTATTTAGCTACCGTCGTTCTAAGCAAATAAGATGTAAAACATGATAAACATCACATGCAATCAAATAGTGACATGATATGGCCAATATCATTTGCTCCTTTTGATCTCCATCTTCGGGGCTCCATGATCATCGTTGTCACCGGCATGACACCATGATCTCCATCATCATGATCTCCATCATCGTGTCTTCTTGAAGTTGTCCTCGTCATCTATTACTTCTACTACTATGGCTAACGCTTTAGCAATAAAGTAAAGTAATTACATGACGTTTATGTTGACACGCAGGTCATAAATAAATTAAGACAACTCCTATGGCTCCTGCCGGTTGTCATACTCATCGACATGCAAGTCGTGATTCCTATTACAAGAACATGATCAATCTCATACATCACATATATCATTCATCACATCCTTTGGCCATATCACATCACAAGCACTTGCTGCAAAAACAAGTTAGACGTCCTCTAATTGTTGTTGCAAGTTTTTACGTGGCTGCTATAGGTTTCTAGCAAGAACGTTTCTTACCTACGCCAAAACCACAACGTGATATGCCAATTTCTATTTACCCTTCATAAGGACCCTTTCATCGAATCCGATCCGACTAAAGTGGGAGAGACAGACACCCGCCAGCCACCTTATGCAACTAGTGCATGTCAGTCGGTGGAACCAGTCTCACGTAAGCGTACGTGTAAGGTCGGTCCGGGCCGCTTCATCCCACGATGCCGCCGAATCAAGATAAGACTAGTGACGGTAAGCAAATTGAACAAATTATCGTCCACAACTGCTTTGTGTTCTACTCGTGCGTAGAATCTACGCATAGACCTAGATCATGATGCCACTATTGGGGAACGTAGCAATAATTCAAAATTTTCCAACGTGTCACCAAGATCAATCTAGGAGATGCTAGCAACAAGAGAGAGGGAGTGCATCTTCATACCCTTGAAGATCACTAAGCGGAAGCGTTACAAGAACGCGATTGGTGGAGTCGTACACGCAGTGATTCAGATCACGGTCGATTTCGATCTAAGCGCCGAACAACGGCGCCTCCACGTTCAACACACGTACAACCCGGTGACGTCTCCCGCGCCTTGATCCAGCAAGGAGAGAGGGAGAGGTTGGGGAAGACTCCATCCAGTAGCAGCACGATGGCGTGGTGATGGTGGAAGAACGTGGCATGCCAGCAGGGCTTCGCCAAGCACTGCAAGAGACGAGGAGGGAGAGGGGTAGGGATGCGCCAAGAGGGAGAGAGACTCATGTGTTGGGAAGCCCCAAAAACCCCACTATTTATAGGAGGAGGGGAGGAGCGTGTGCCCCCTCTAGGGTTCCCACCCCTAGGGGGGCGGTAGCCCTAGATGGGATGGAGGGGGCGACCAAGAGGGGGAGAGGGGGGGCGCCCTAGGGTGGGCCTTAGGCCCATCTGCGCCTAGGGTTTCCCCCCTTCTCCTCCTAGCTGCGCCTTGGGCCCTGGTGGGAGGCGCACCAGCCCACTCAGGGGCTGGTCCCTTCCCACTCTTGGCCCATGCAAGCCTCCGGGGCTTGTGGCCCCTCCCGGTGGACCCCCAGAACCCTCCGGTGGTCCCGGTACATTACCGGTGACGCCCGAAACACTTCTGGTGGTCAAAACCTCACTTCCTATATATTATTCTTCACCTCTGGACCATTCCAAAACTCCTCGTGACATCCGGGATCTCATCCGGGACTCCGAACAACATCTGGTAACCATGTACAAACTTTCCCTATAACCCTAGCGTCATCGAACCTTAAGTGTGTAGACCCTACGGGTTCGGGAGACACGCAGACATGACCGAGACGACTCTCCGGCCAATAACCAACAGCGGATCTGGATACCCATGTTGGCTCCCACATGCTCCTCGATGATCTCATCGGATGAACCACGATGTCGAGGATTCAATCAATCCCGTATACAATTCCCTTTGTCAATCGGTACGTTACTTGCCCGAGACTCGATCGTCGGTATCCCAATACCTTGTTCAGTCTCGTTACCAGCAAGTCACTTTACTCGTACCGTAATGCATGATCCCGTGATCAACCACTTGATCACATTGAGCTCATTATGATGATGCATTACCGAGTGGGCCCAGAGATACCTCTCCGTCATACGGAGTGACAAATCCCAGTCTCGATTCGTGCCAACCCAACAGACACTTTCGGAGACACCTATAATGTACCTTTATAGTCACCCAGTTACGTTGTGACGTTTGGTACACCCAAAGCACTCCTACGGTATCCGGGAGTTGCACAATCTCATGGTCTAAGGAAATGATACTTGACGTTAGAAAAGCTTTAGCAAACGAACTACACGATCTTGCGCTATGCTTAAGATTGGGTCTTGTCCATCACATCATTCTTCTAATGATGTGATCCCGTTATCAATGGCATCCAATGTCCATGGTCAGGAAACCATGACCATCTATTGATCAACGAGCTAGTCAACTAGAGGCTTACTAGGGACATGTTGTGGTCTATATTCACACATGTATTATGGTTTCCAGTTAATACAATTATAGCATGAACAATAGACAATTATCATGAACAAGGAAATACAATAATAACCATTTTATTATTGCCTCTAGGGCATATTTCCAACACTTTCGTGCTTCAGGATGGTCGGCATGGGGAGGGAGCTCGTGGTGGTTTGCAGCGGGCTAGGAGTAGATGGTGTGTCGTCTCTCTTCCTACCATGGTTGAGTGTGTTGTGATGTGTGCGGTGCATGCTATCTCGCGATAGGGATGCCGGGGCGGTGGCCCCGGATGGCGGTTCACATGGTTGCTCTTCGGCAGGCATCATTGTGGTGGTGGTGGCTCCCTTCCTGTGTTGTGTGGGCAATGGGAGGTGTTGCGATGGGTAGCCCAGACGTGCCCTTTCTATTGAAGGGTGGCATCCTGATCCAGATTTGGGGATCTGACACCGTCTTGTTTCTCATGGTGGCACCGATGAGTTACCGAGCGAAAGCTTCGTGCCTTGGCGCGGACGATGGCGACACCCGTGGGTGCCACACTCTTCTTGAAGACGCCGTTGTGCTTCTTCTCTCCATATCAGGGCTCCAAATGAAGATCTTTGTCCGTATGGACTCGGCAACAGCGATGCTCTGCGCCTTTCTCCCTCTTGGGGGCGTTGTCGTGGAGCTTAGGTGTGCCATGTCGTAGCGTGGGATGTGTTTAGTTCTCTCAATCCTCTTTGCACTGGTAGCATAGTCGCATGCATTGGCCGTGAACTTCTTTGGATATTACTTTATCTATAAAACAGGACGAGAGACTATTTCAAGAGACCATCAGCTAGCAAGCTAGGGCCATTGTACTTGCTAGTGAGAGCAAGGGTAAACGGTCGTAAAATGGATCTTTCAAAAAAACATCGTACAACGAGAGGAGGGGTACTTTAGTGCCGGTTCCATAACCGGCACTAAAGTGTGGTCACTAAAGGCCCCCCCCTTTAGTACCGGTTTAGCATGAACCAGTGCTAAAGGGCAACCACGTGGCATGAGCCAGCTCCGGGGGCCGGGAGCCCCTTAGTACCGGTTGGTAACACCAACCGGTACTAAAATGTTTGGGGGGTTTTTGGTTTTATGATTTCTTTTTCATTTAATTTTGTGTTTTCCATTTTAATTCTTTTTCGTTTCCTGGTATTTTACGATACTACACATTGTACACGTTATGCATATATATATATATATAATTTCTAGTAGAACCAATCATATATATATCATCAATGTCTCACAAACCACCATATTAATTCACACATACACACATGTATAGCTATATACAATTTCTCCTACATATGCATGTTGCCTTCGGAGCCAGTGGCATTAGCCTAATTGGTGCCTTCGGAGCACGATGACAATTGGAAGTGGTTCATGACCTGGTCGATGGGGGCGGTAGCGGGTAATAGTATTCTCCCTTCGGATTTATGACCTGGTCGAGCAAAAATCCCGCTATTTCCTCTTGAAGTGCTTCTACGCGCTCCGTTTCTAGGAGCTTGTCCCGCACCTCTTTGAACTGTTAAGAAGGAGATCAATATGCATGTGTATTAGTTGTGTGACTAGATATCGATAATGGTGTAAAAATTGTGAATAGTGTTCTGACAAGCGTACCCATTCCTGTCTTTGAGATCTGCTCCTTTCGGACGCCATCATGCGAATGTTCTCGCAAACGCAGAATGCACACAGATTAGTCCCCTGCGCCTGCTTCAGGGCCTTTATTACGAGAATGGAATTTAATTTGATCAGATAATAATTAATCAAGCATGATAATTAAAGAGATGGCAGCTAGCTAGCTAGCTAGTACTACTTAATTACTTACCTTGGGTCGAAACCATTTCAGCTGTCGTTTCCATTCGCCTTCCGTGACGCTGATGAACCTTGCCCAAGCCCTGCCCGCCGACAAAGAAAATGAATAAAGGGGTTATTAAATAGTTCATATCATGAAATGACGAACTAAATAGGCCGAGATATATAGTTAATAATGATTGAAATTACCTGTTGACTATCCCAAACAAGATGTTATAGTCACTATTTGCTTTGAGTAGTGAGTCCAGTATTTGAACTGTTCCGGCGTCAACTTTAATGATACACAAGATCCAGTGAAATCTGCATGCACACACGTTTGCATGTCTTAATTAAGCGGGCATATGTAAGCAAAAACATGTAGCTAGCTAGTAGGCAAAAACAGAGAATTTGTAGTACAAGAAAGTGTGACTCACTGGAAGTTGTAAGGAAGTAGTATATCTTCATTGTATTTGAGGCGCTTCAAGAACTCTAGCATGCTGTCCTCTACCTGCTTTTCATGATGCTTGTTTATTTCCATGTGTATTCATTAACGGTGTTTGGGTCAATGAACCCAATGCCATAGCGTCCACCTTTTCTCATTTCATACATCTTCATCCTGCATAATACCACAGAAAAGAATATAGTGAGGATAATTACAGGTAATGATTGATCAAAAGGATCACTACAGCTAGCTTGAGACTTAAATTACAGAAAGAAATCACTTACAGACAATAGCAACTGACGATAGATTTGTCGAGTGCGTCTTGATTGTATAACTGAAACAGTTCAGAATACTCAACGGTCACAGGTTTCTCATGGTAGTAATGATCCTTCTTGACTTGCACCATGAGGGACTCTCGATCGGATCTCTTGGTAATGTCCATGTACCATTGATGCAATTCATACATTCTCGTTGGGAGCTTCTTGACCTCTTCTGGCTTGACCAAAGGTTGGCCCCGGGCATATTTCCGTTTTATTTCCTCCTCTGTAAGCACAGGCATGTCCTCGATCTCGAGGAGTTGTCCAACAGTGATTTTGAGAGTTTCAGCCTGCATTATATGCTCCTGGGTTATTACCACATCGCCCACCTCGGGAACGTAAACTGTTTGCCCACAATAATATTGGGCGCGCGTACTGTCATGTGTTGTTGGCGGCACAACAAGTGGGGGGATCGATTGCGCCGCCTGTTCTCTCAGCTGGGCAACGGTTTTTCCGCATTTTTTGCCAGCTGCTTGTTGTTTGCTCGAGCTCGAGCTCGCCTCCTTCTGTAGACGTTGTCGATGTAACTTCCTGATGTGGCGCTCATAGTCTGTGTCAACAGGCTTAGGAGCTGGTGGTTGAGCCATACGAATGAAGTGGTCAACTACTTCCACAGGCACTTTCTCCCTTGGTGGAGGTGGCAGTTTCGGTCCAAAATGGGCGTCGACTTCTGCCCGCACTATGGCATTGGTTTGCTCCTCGGTCCTGTCGTAAGCCCTCTCAGGAAGAGGAGTAGTGAGGTTTGGACCATATTTATATCGCTTGCCTCCGCCTGTACTTCCTGTACTATGACCTCGACTCGTACCGCTACGCACCATAGCTGCGGGGTGTCTCTTCTGCGATTGCTGAGGCGGCGGAGACGGCTGACGGGGCTGAGTTGGACGAGGAGGAGTGGCCTGAAGCTGTGCCGGACTTGCAGTGGCCTGAGGTTGTGCCGGACTTGGAGGAGGAGTGGACGTCTGACGCTGTGTCGGACTTGGAGGAGGAGTGGCCTGACACTTTGCCGGACTTGGAGGAGGAGGAGTGGCCTCACGCGTTGGTGGACTTGGAGGAGCGGGAGTCTGCTGACTCGGTGGCGGACTTCGACGAGGAGTCGGGTGACGCGGTGTCGGTGGCCTTCGAAAGATGATGCAATCCTTTCTCCATAGGATGATACGATGTTTGGCATCTCCGAGTGTGTGCTCCTCGTCACCTCCAGGAATGTCAAGCTCTAGCCCCGAATATTGGTCCACCACCTCATCAACCACGACACGAGCATAGCCTGCTGGAATCGGGTTGCAATGGAAGGTTGCATCGGGGGAATTTGTATAAGCAACGCCGTCCGCCACCTTCAAGGATATGTTCTTAATTTTGAAGTGTAGCTCGCAGTTAGTGTTCTCCGTGATATCATCCACGGGGTATCTATCCAGCATTGCGTCAAACGGGGCGGAACCCACGCTGCTTCTCGGCATGGATGGGGCGGTGGTATCCAATGCTGGATCATCCGCTAGCTGCTGCAGCTGCTGAGACCCCCTTTGCTGGCTAAGTGAGTCGATCTGCTCCTGCTGCCGCTGGAATTTGATTGCCAAGTCCGCGTGCGCTGATTCTAGGCCTTGAAGGCGTTCATAGTCGAGCTTCCTCTGCTCCTCCTCCATCTTCCTCTTCTTCTCCTCCGCAATCTTCTTTCTCGCACGGGTTCTGTAGTCGGCGTTCCAGTCCGAAAACCCCTCATACCACGGAATAGCGCCCATGCCTCGTGTTCTTCCCGGGTGTTCAGGATTTCCCAGGGCACGCGTAAGCTCGTCGTTCTCTCTGTTGGGCTCGAACAACCCGGATCGAGCCTCTTCTATTGCAACAAGTAGCTTATCTTCGGCTCCGTCCAGACATGCCTTCTTGGAAACTTTGCCTGTCTTCGGGTCCAACTCCCCCCCATGCGCATAGAACCAAGTCCTGCACCTGGGGGGCCAGCTCAATGTTTCTGGAGTGACACTTGCATCCAGCATCTCTTTCTCAGACTTATCCCACTTAGGCATTCCCACCGCATAGCCACCTGGCCCCAGCTTATGGAACTTATCCTTTTTTGCGGCATTGGCCTTGTTTATTCTTGACCGTTCCTTAGATAATTCTGAATCCTTGAATTTCACGAAATCGTCCCAATGAGCACTTTGATTCTCTAGTGTTCCCTCGAATACTGGAGTCTTCCTTCCTCCCTTGACGTACTTGTCCCATTCACGATTCTTGTGGTTCTTGAATGCAACCGCCATCTTCCTAAGAGCAGCGTCCTTGACTTTCTGCACATCTGCTTCTGTGAAATGATCTGGTAGGGTGAAATGTTCCATGAGAGTATCCCAAAGCAGACTTTTTTGTCTGTCGTCGACAAAAGTAAGATCTGGACGTGGCTTTGCTGGCTCTCTCCATTCTTGAAGGGAGATCGGGAGTTGGTCCTTCACAAGAACTGCGCACTGACGAACGAACTTGTCCGCAATCTTCTTAGGCGCTAATGGTTCGCCATTAGGTTTGATTGCCTCGATATTATACTTTACGCCCTCCTTCAACTTTTTGTTCGGGCCTCGTTTCGTCCTGTTGCCTGAAGATTTGCTCGATCCGGATGGCTGAAAGAAGAAAGATCGATTCGTTAATATATCTTCAACTCATTTAAAACATGTGATGATCACCAGATGCCTGCTTATATAAATATATATACCTCTCCGGTGTTGTCATAATCGTAGTTCATGACTTCATCAATTCGGTCGTCGCGATCGAATATCATATCACCCTCTCCGGTGTTGTTTAGAAATTCGGAGCCGTCATAATCTTCTTCATTCTGATCATCATCTGGCCCGCGTATTATATCGAACATGGTCTGTTCTCCCTCTCTGTTGGTATTGTCCGCCATAGCTTTTATTTAACTATGCCAAAAGAAATATAAAACAATTTAGTATTCAAATTACATCGTCTCGAATAATAGATATAATCTCGAATACATCGTCTCGAATAATAGATATAATCTCGAATACATCGTCTCGAATAATAGATATAATCTCGAATACATCGTCTCGAATAATAGATATAATCTCGAATACATCGTCTCGAATAATATATAATCTCGAATACATCGTCTTGAATATTATATATCGAGTACATCACTGGCTAGGTAGCTAATAAAGATCGAATACTACAGAAGAATCTAGGACACTCGCGGTTCCTGCGGCGCGGGCGGTGGACACCCAAAGAGAAGGAACCCTCACAGGATCATAGCTGAAGTGAGATCCCTGAAGAAACTGCCAGGTATTGGAGAACCTGCCGCCCTCTAACGCAACCATGTAGCGATGGACGTGCTCGTCCTCCTCCCTGACACGGCGACGTACCACCTCCGGCGGGGCCGGCTCCCTCCGCACCGAAACTGGCCCACGCGAACGCCACCAAATGAGATCAGGGTCGACGACGGGACCCGAGGCCGGGTTCCTCATCAAGCGGCGCGCCCCTCCAGGCAGCACCTCCCAGTGCCAGCCCGGTGGAGCCCAGTCCCGGACATGGGTCAGTCGGACGTCGTCGCGGATGGGTCGACAGCGAGGATGCGGGCCGGGCATCGTCGAGAACAAATACTAGCTATATGCCCGCAAAAAGTAACATTTTTTTAATGATTGGATTTTGATAACTAAAATTTCTAACATTTCTATATAACTAACATTTCTAATATTTCTAGAACTAAGAAAAAGAAAAATTTCTAACTTTTTTATAACTATTTCTATAACTAAAAAACAGAAAAATTTCTAACAATTCTAACATTTCTAACTATTCTAACAATTCTAACATTTCTAACTATTTCTAAAAAAGAGAAAAATTTCTAACAATTCTAACTTTTTTATAACTATTTCTATAACTAAAAAACAGAAAAATTTCTAACAATTCTAACATTTTCTAACATTTCTAACTATTCTAACAATTCTAACATTTCTAACTATTTCTAAAAAATAGAAAAATTTCTAACAATTTCTAAAAAACAGAAAAATTTCTAACAATTCTAACTTTTTTATAACTATTTCTATAACTAAAAAACAGAAAATTTTCTAACAATTCTAACATTTCTAACTATTCTAACAATTCTAACATTTCTGACTATTCTAACAATTCTAACATTTCTAACTATTTCTAAAAAACAGAAAAATTTCTAACAATTTCTAAAAAACAGAAAAATTTCTAAATATTTGTATAACTAAAAAACAAAAAAAGTATGTGTGTGTGTGCGCGCTCACCGGCGAGGCAAGAGGCGACGGGGGGCGACGACGGGGACGGTGATGGGCGCGGCGATGACGGGGATGACGACGACGGGGACAGGGACGGGGCAGCGATGACGGGGACGGGGACGTACGGGCCGGGGCGGCGACGACGACGGGGACGTACGAGGCGGCGACGACGGGGACGGGGACGACGCGGGACGGGCCGGGACGGGGCGGCATTGACGACGGGAACAACAGGGACGGGGACGACGGGGCGGCAACGACGGGGACGGGGCGTCGACGGGGGCGGCGACGAGGGATGGAGACGTACGGGGGGCGCGGCGGGCGATGGTGCAGAGGAGAAGAAGCAGATGAGAAACTGAAATTTTCGTAAGTGTTGTTTATATAGGAGGGGCCTTTAGTACCGGTTGGAGCCACCAACCGGTACTAAAGGCCTGTTTTGGCCAGGCCAAGCGGCAGGAAGCGACCCCCTTTAGTACCGGGTGGTGGCTCCAACCGGTACTAAAGGCCCCCCCCTTTAGTACCGGTTGGTGCCACGACCCGGTACTAAAGGGGGTGCGCTGGCGCAGGTGCGGTGCGGCAAGTTTAGTCCCACCTCGCTAGCCGAGGGGCGACCGCACTGGTTTATAAACCCCCGTGCGGTAGCTCTCTCGAGCTCCTCTCCAAAGCAGGCCTACTGGGCCTACATGTTCTGTGCTGCCCTGTTGGCCTACTGGGCCTTTGCGGGCCTGCATCCTGGCCCAACAACAGGTTGGGTTTCTAGTCGTATGCCGGCCGCTTTGGCCTAGTAGGCGGGCTTTTTTATTTTTTTGCTTTATTTATTTTTGAGTTGTTTTTTTGTGTATTTAGAGTTTCTTTGTGAATATTTTTGCTTTAGGTACAAAAAATTACAAACTTTCTGTTAGTGCCCGTAGTTTTCAAATTTGAATAGTTTAAATTTTGAATTATTTGAAATTAGTGTGAATCACTAGTTTGTGAATAACTTAACTTTAAAAATCAGTAAAGGCATGAAAGAATTTGTTTGCACATAAAATTTCTTCGCGTTTCAAATGCCAAAACACATAATTAACTACCCTAACTATTACAGAGATTCCCTTCTGGGTGTGAAACACAGAAGAAAGTGATGATAGTGAAGCCGATCACATCCCAGATCTTTGGGTGTGAAACTTTTTCTTCGCGTGTGTCCCTTTGCGCCGTAACCATGGAAAATCTTCATCATTTAACGGGATGCTCGGGTCAATATTCACTGTGAATGGAGCAATTTCATCAAACTTTTCATAATCTTCTGACTTGTCTGTCTTGTCATCCACTCCCACGATGTTTCTCTTCCCAGAAAGAACTATGTGCCGCTTTGGCTCATCGTACGATGCATTCGCTTCCTTATCTTTTCTTTTTCTTGGCTTGGTAGACATGTCCTTCACATAGAAAACCTGTGCCACATCATTGGCTAGGACGAATGGTTCGTCTGCATACGCAAGATTGTTGAGATCCACTGTTGTCATTCCGTACTGCGGGTCTTCCGTTACCCCGCCTCGTGTCATATTGACCCATTTGCACCGAAACAAAGGGACCTTCAAACCACGTCGATAGTCAAGTTCCCATATGTCCTGTATATAACCATAATATGTTTCCTTTCCCGTCTTGGTTTCTGCATCAAAGCGGACACCACTGTTTTGGTTGGTGCTCTTCTTATCTTGGGCGATCGTGTAAAATGTATTACCATTTATCTCGTACCCTTTGAAAGTCATTATATTCGAAGATGGTAACTGGGACAGCAAGTACAGGTCATCTTCAATAGAGGTGTCATGCATGGTACGTGTCTGCAACCAGCTGGCGAAACTCCTGGTTTGTTCACGTGTAATCCAGTCATCAGACCGCTCCGGGTGTTTGGAGCGTAGCAAATTCTTGTGTTCATCCATATACGGAGCCACCAAGGCGGAATTCTGTAGAACTGTGTAGTGTGCTTCAGTGAGAGAATGTCCGTCCATACATATTATTTGTTCCCCTCCTAGCGTGCCTTTTCCATCCAGTCTGCCCTTATGCCGCGATTCAGGAACACCAATCGGCTTAAGGTCAGGAATAAAGTCAATACAAAACTCAATGACCTCCTCATTTTGACGGCCCTTGGAGATGCTTCCTTCTGGCCTAGCACGGTTATGAACATATTTCTTTAAGACTCCCATGAACCTCTCAAAGGGGAACATATTGTGTAGAAATACAGGACCCAAAACGTTAATCTCTTCGCATAGGTGAACTAGGACGTGCGTCATGATGTTGAAGAAGGATGGTGGGAACACCAACTCGAAACTGACAAGACATTGCACCAAATCATTCTCTAACCTTGGTATGATTTCTGGATCGATTACCTTCTGAGAGATTGCATTGAGAAATGCACATAGCTTCACAATGGCTAATCGAACGTTTTCCGGTAGAAGCCCCCTCAATGCAACCGGAAGCAGTTGCGTCATAATCACGTGGCAGTCATGAGACTTTAGGTTCTGGAATTTTTTCTCTGCCATGTTTATTATTCCCTTTATATTCGACGAGAAGCCAGACGGTACCTTAATACTGAGCAGGCATTCAAAGAAGATTTCCTTCTCTTCTTTGGTAAGAGCGTAGCTTGCATGACCCTGATGTATGCCGTCTTTTCCGTGCATACGTTGCTGGTCCTCTCGTGCCTCAGGTGTATCTTTTGTCTTCCCATACACGCCCAAGAAGCCAAGCAGGGTCACACAAAGATTCTTCGTCACGTGCATCACGTCGATTGCGGAGCGGACCTCTAGGTCTTTCCAATAGGGCAGGTCCCAAAATATAGATTTCTTCTTCCACATGGGTGCGCGTCCGTCAGCGTCATTCGGAACAGGTTGTCCACCAGGACCCTTTCCAAAGACCACCTTCAAATCCTTGACCATATCATGTACATCAGCACCAGTACGGTGGCGAGGCTTCGTCCGGTGATCCGCCTCACCTTTGAAATGCTTGCCTTTCTTTCTTACGGGATGCCTGCTCGGAAGAAATCGACGATGTCCCAGGTACACATTCTTCTTACAATTAGCCAAATATATACTGTCGGTATCGTCCAAACAGTGCGTGCATGCGCGGTATCCCTTGTTTGTCTGTCCTGAAAGGTTACTGAGAGCAGGCCAATCATTGATGGTCACGAACAGCAACGCCTTTAGGTCAAATTCTTCCCCCATGTGCTCATCCCACGCACGTACACCTGTTCCATTCCACAGTTGTAAGAGTTCTTCAACTAATGGCCTTAGGTACACATCAATGTCGTTGCCGGGTTGCTTAGGGCCTTGGATGAGCACTGGCATCATAATGAACTTCCGCTTCATGCACAACCAAGGAGGAAGGTTATACAAACATAGAGTCACAGGCCAGGTGCTATGGTTGCTGCTCTGCTCCCCAAAAGGATTAATGCCATCTGCGCTTAGACCAAACCATACGCTCCTTGCGTCATCTGCAAACTCCTTCCCGTACTTTCTTTCGATTTTTCTCCACTGCGACCCGTCAGCGGGTACTCTCAACTTTCCGTCTTTCTTACGGTCTTCTCTGTGCCATCGCATCGCCTTGGCATGCTCTTTGTTTTGGAACAAACGTTTCAACCGTGGTATTATAGGAGCATACCACATCACCTTGGCAGGAATCTTCTTCCTGGGGCGCTCGCCCTCGACATCACCAGGGTCATCGCGGCTGATCTTATAGCGCAATGCACCACATACCGGGCAAGCGTTCAAATCCTCGTACTCACCGCGGTAGAGGATGCAATCATTAGGGCATGCATGTATCTTCTGCACCTCTAACCCTAGAGGGCAGACAGCCTTCTTTGCTTCGTACGTACTCTCGGGCAATTCGTTGTCCTTTGGAAGCATATCCTTTATCATTACCAGCAACTTTCCAAATCCCTTGTCAGATACACCATTCTCTGCCTTCCATTGCAGCAATTCCAGTGTGGTGCCCAGCTTTTTCTTGTCACCTACGCAATTCGGGTACAACAATTTTTTGTGATCCTCTAACATGCGCTGCAACTTCTTCTTCTCCAAATCACTTGCGCAGTTTCTCTTTGCATCGGCAATGGCCCGACCTAGATCATCAACGGGCTCATCTGATGCCTCTTCTTCAGCTTCTTCCCGCATTGCCGGCTCAGCTTCTTCCGCATTACCGGCTCAGCTTCTTCCCCCATTGTTGTATCATCGTATTCAGGGAACCCATGGCCAGGATAGCTGTCGTCGTCCTCTTCTTCTTCATTGTCTTCCATCATAACCCCTCTTTCTCCGTGCTTGGTCCAAACATTATAGTGGGGCATGAAACCGGACTTAAACAGGTGGACGTGAATGGTTCTTGACGTAGAGTAATTGTGACCATTCTTACAGCGAGCACATGGACAAGGCATAAAACCATCCGCCCGCTTGTTTGCCTCAGCCGCAAGCAGAAAAGTATGCACGCCCTCAACGAACTGGGGAGAGCATCGGTCATCGTACATCCATTGCCGGCTCATCTTCATTACACAACACCGAATAGACCAAATTAATACAAGTTCATACATAAAGTTCATACAACACTTAAATGCAACAAACAAATAACTCTCTAGCTAAAGCATTTAAATGCAACAACAAATACGATCAAGATCGCAACTAAGGTAACAATGGATCCAACAGCATAATGATACCAAGCCTCACTATCGATGGCATATTTTCTAATCTTTCTAATCTTCAAGCGCATTTTCTCCATCTTGATCTTGTGATCATCGACGACATCGGCAACATGCAACTCCAATTCCATCTTCTCCCCCTCAATTCTTTTCAATTTTTCTTTCAAGTACTCGTTTTCTCTTTCAACTAAATTTAACCTCTCGACAATAGGGTCGGTTGGAATTTCCGGTTCACATACCTCCTAGAAAAAATTTCTATGTCAACTTGATGGGCATAATTTGTCATAAAAACGAAATGCAACTAGTTTTAAAAGAGAATATATATACCACATCCGAATCATAACAAGGACGAGGGCCGACGGGGACGGATATCAAAACCATGGCACTATATGTATAACAAACAACGTACGGGTAAGATAATTATACGAGTAACTATATATCCAAATCACACAAACATCAAATTTTATATAAAATTTCATGAACAAGAGGCTCACCACAAAGTGGTGCCGGCGACGGGACGGTGCGGGCGATCGACGGTGGTTATGACGGAGATTTAGAGGCACTAAGTAAACCACACCTACATATGCAAACTAAGTGTTATTTTTGACCTCAAATTGCATATAAATCAAATACTAGCACATATATATATATATATATATCCTCCCAAATTACTAAACTCACAAATTAATCACTATATAAAGCATTGCAAGAGCTAATCTAGCAATGAGAGATGAAAGGACAAAGTTGCTAACCTTTGTGATCATTGGAATGGATGGGGGCCTTCAAATCTTGACAAATTTTGTGCAAAATGTGTGGTGAGCTCGAGAGGAAGAGGGGAAGAACAGAGCGAGCTGGGGTGGGCGAAGGGTTTATGTAGGACGATCTTTAGTACCGGTTCGTGCCAAGAACCGGTACTAAAGGGGCTGGAGGGGCCCCAGTCTGACAACATCCTGCCACCACTCTCATTAGTACCGGTTCGTGGCACGAACCGGTGCTAAAGGTTCGCCACAAACCGGTACTAATGAAAGCAGCCCGTCTAGCTGTTGGAACCGGCACTAATGTATACATTAGTGCCGGCTCAAATACAAACCGGCACTAATGTGCTTCACGTTTGACCCTTTTTCTACTAGTGGGTAGCTGGCCGGGAGGATGGGGAGGAGGGGCGAGGTTGACTGGTTGTGTGGAGAGAGAGCTTGCCAGTGTTCAATGAATCATGGGCATGCAGCCACAAGCGCTGGCATAACAGTAGGATGCACAGTTGCAAAGTGTGCAAACCTGTCTCAAATAAGAAATGTGAAGCATCAATAATATGCTCCCACAGAGCTGAACCATTCTATTGTCATACTTCGAGCGTGTTGACCAAGTCTAGGGCCAAGAGTCACGGGAGTAACTCTATATATGTGCTGGGTTGGGAGGCTGGTTTTCCAGTTCACTAAAAATGACAAAATAATGGGTACACCCTGTTTTACATTATATCTTTTGGTTGCAAAATACTAAACAACAGTTATTTTACAATACGAGGCGTTTTACATTATTTTTTATCTGCTAGAGTTACTCTATGCCCATATAAACTATGGTCCTTTAAAGTAGGCTGCATGTGCGAACCAACTTTTTTTGAGGGGAACTTGCAACTTTATTTAAACTAAGTGAAGTTTGGGACCTCGTCCGCTACAATTTGAAGAATGCAGTCCGGAGGAAATTCAAAAAAATAAACCGTACTATCATTCCACACCCCTCTCTAGCTAGACCATGCACCACACCATTTGCCGAGCATCGTACCCATCTGATCTTGAACTCCTGATGAGTCCTCAAAAGCTCCTTAATCTCCTCCACGACCAGGCCAAACATCGAGAGGTTCCGGCCTTCGTCTTGAAGCATTGTCACCACCTCCTGACTATCCAGACCAACATGGAGTCATTGCACATCCATGTTAATTGCCATTTGCATGGCGCTTTTCGCTGCTAGTATCTCCGAGAGCTGGGGGTTGCTGGCACCTGGGAAACAGACTACAGCTCCTCCCCCGAAAGCACCCTGGTGATCCCTGAGAACCACTCCGCCTCCCCCTTGTCCTTCGTCCGAGCCGTCGCTCCATCTACATTGGCCTTGGTCCAGCCCGGCTCCGGTGGTAGCCACCTTTCCGGTTGCCTTGGCTCCTTGATCGGCGGCTCCTTGTAGTGAACTAGACGCCATTCCTGGATGTAATAGTGAACTTTCTCTGCCATCTCTCGAGCATCTTGGATCCTTTTCCCATCTTTATCATCATTTCTTGTGCACCAAATACCATACAAACCATGAACCATCGTTTCACGTTCAGCCCCGCACGCTTCAGCAAACCAGGCCTTGAGCCATGCCACTAGGCCTGTCAGTGAGCCGTCCATCACCGGTGGCCTTGCAACAGGCTCCCCCTTGTCCTCACACAAATATTTCCAGAATAGCTTGTAATGGGGGCACGCCCAGAAGCGATGGTACGAGGTTTCCTCCCGTCCACAAGCGCAGCAAAACACGCCCGGTTGGATCCGTCGGCGGTGCAGTTCGGAGCCGACAGCTAGCCCATTTTTCATCAAACGCCAAGTATGAATCTTGGCCTTCCCCGGTGCATTAGTGTCCCAGAGAGTGAGCCAAGATTTGTGCTCCTTGCTGGGCATCGATGATCCTGGTTGTCCGGTTTTCACGTCCTTTAAGCTCATGCCGAAGTGGTATGCAGACTCGACGGAGAACTGCCCGTTCTTGGTGAAGTTCCATGCACAATAGTCCTCCATGTTCGGCCCACCCACCACAATATGCTTGATGTCCTCAACATCCCCCGGGGTGAATATCATCTCCACCTTTTCCATATCCCATGCATCACCAAGCTCGTTCAAAAGATGGCACACATGTGTAATACCTGGGACATATTCTTGCCCGAGTGGTTTAAGGCAGCCTTGGCATGGAATCCAATTGTCGTGGTGGATCTTGATGGATGAACCGTATCCAACTCTCCACACAATCCCCTCCATTAAGAGCTCTCGGCCATGAATAATGCTTCGGAAAGTGAAGGAACCTCCGGTCGGGCAAGTTGCATTCACGATTGATCCCTCCGAAAAATATCTTGCCTTAAGCACTCACGCACAAAGAGAATTCAGGTACTGAAGTATTCGCCATGCCTGCTTCGCAAGTAAAGCTTGGTTGAACACCTCCGGATCCCGAAAGCCCATTCCTCCTTCTCTCTTTGCCTTACACATTTTCTTCCAAGCCAACCAATGCACCTTCCTCTCCCCATTTGCTTCTCCCCACCAGAAGTTAGACAAGATTGAAGTAAAGTTTCGGCACATTTTCTTAGTGAGTTGGAAGCTACTCATAGTGAGAGTTCGTGTGTATTGGAGGCCTGACTTAACAAGAACCTCTCTTGCTGCCTTAGACAACCCTTGCCCTTTCCATCCAATGACCTTACCAGCTGAACTTTCTTTCACATATTTAAATGTCCCATCTTTGGATCTACCAACCAGTGTTGGCAATCCTAGATATATTTCACTCAGTGCTTCAGAGTTAATTCCAATGATCCCTTGAAGTTCAGTCTTACGTGCATTTCCACATCCTTTCACAAAGAACACCGATGATTTTTGCAGGTTAACTTTCTGTCCCGAGGCCTCCTCATATACCTGCAAGATATCCCTTAATGCCTCAAAGTTTCCTTTGTTCCCTTCGAGGAAAACAATATCATCGTCTGCAAAAAGCAGATGGGTGATATGGGGGCCAGTGCTCCCAACTGACACTCCTTTTAGGCTGTTATCTTGCTGAGCCGCCCTCAACAACGCCGAAAAACCTTCCACACAAAACAAAAACAGATATGGAGAGAGCGGATCACCTAGGCGCAGGCCCCTAGAAGGAAGATAGATTCTCGAGAAACCACCATTCAATTTAACAGAAAACCTAGCTGAAGTGACACATCTCATAATCATACGGATCCACATTTGAGCGAAACCAAATCTGGCTAGCACTTGCTCTAAAAAAATCCACTCCACACGGTCATATGCCTTCATCATATCTAGCTTCACCACACAGAGCGGTGTCTTCCTCCTCCTCGTCCTAATCGCATGGGTGCATTCATATGCCACCAAAACATTATCTGTTATAAGTCTCCCCAGAATGAAGGCACTTTGTTCATCAGAAATCAACACAAGGAGGATCACCTTGAGCATGTTAGCAAGCACCTTCGTGGCAATCTTATACAACACGTTACATAAACTAATCGGCCGAAACTGATAAAGAAGTTCTGGTGAGCTCACTTTAGGGATCATCACAATCACCATGTCGTTGAATGAGTCCGGAGTAGCTTCGCTCGAAAGAAACCCGCTAACCGCTGAACACACATCCGCTTTTAACTGTGACCAATGTCGCTGATAAAAGAGAGCTGGAAAGCCATCGGGGCTGGGCGCCTTTGTTGGTCCCATCTGAAAGAGAGCCCGCTGAATCTCCTCATCAGATATATGGGCCGTTAACCTGTCATTCATCTCCTTAGAAATAACCGGATCAAAATGATTAAGAAGTCTCTCTGCATGGGCTGACCCTTCTGACCGGAACAACCTCTCATAGAAAGAGGCCACCATCTCCCTCATGCCATTGTCGTCCATGCATCTCGTGCCGTTCTCCCTTAGTAAATCCCTTACCGTGTTCTTCCGCTTTCAATGGGAGGCCCTATTATGAAAATATTGACTGTTCCGGTCCCCCACTTTAATCCAATCCACACGAGATCGCTGTTTTTGCATAATTTCTTCCCTATCATAGACTTCATTGAGTTGGCTCTCAATATCTCTCACCTCGTCCGTTAGTACAGTGACAAACGCCCTCTCTTTGGCATCCAGAAGCTGCTCCTTCAGACGGTTAATCTGCCACCGAACAGAACGAAAGACAGACCGGCCCCATCCTTGTAGGGCTTTCGTTATTTCTTGTAACCTGCCACATACCGCCCCAGGTGTCATGTTCGGCCCCTGCACTTGTCCCCAGGTCTGTAATACCATCGCCTCATAGTCCTCGTGCCGCAACCACATCTCTTCAAACCGAAAGGGGTGGTCCCCTCTCGGCCGATATGTTCCCATGTTGCGCACACGCACGAGTACCGCCATGTGGTCTGATTCCTCCGCGACGATATTCTCCACAACCGTTCCTGGAAACATGCCCATAAAGTCACCAATGCATGTTGCCCTGTCTAGCCTCACCTGGATGTTGTCATTGTTCTCTTATTTGTTATCCCATGTGTACTGGTAGCCGAAGAGCCCAAGTCTGCCAAACCGCAGTCGGTTAAGCAGTCGCTGAAAGCTTGCATCTGAGAAAAGCTCCTCGGGTTGCCGCCTATTTGTTCAGATCTGACCATAATTTCATTGAACTCCACGACACACAACCATGGTAGCTCATCTTGGGATCTAAGGTAGCGGATGGCATCCCATGTTTTTTTCCTCAGCTGCATTCTCGGCTCCCCGTAGATTCCAGTGAACCTCCAGGTATGCCCCTCCAAACTAATCTCTGCATCAATAAAATATTGGCAGCATGGTCTAGCAGTGACCTGAAGGTGTTCTCTCCACCATAGTGCAAGACCCCCACTCCTCCCATTACAATCCACTGCGACACCACTTCGAAACCCAAGCCTCCATTTCAGTCTCTCCATAGCCCTTGCATTTTTCTTTGTTTCCGACAAAAAACCACCACTGGGTTGTATAACCAAATGAGGTCCCGTAGTTCGCCAACTGTCGAGTCCAACCCCAGTACTCGACGGTTCCTGGCCAAGCAATTCATTGGTCTCGGAGGCCCCGACCCGCAGGGTCCGTCGATAAATGGGTCTCTTTGATGCGGTCAAACACGAGGGATGTTTTTTTTGCCTCGTATTGCGAATGAACGTATCATGGTGCACTTGCCTGTCTGGGTCTCCCTTTGCTATCCAAATCTGCTTGGGTGGCCTCTTTTTGCCGGACTACTTTTCTCTATAAAACTGATGGGAGGCCTTTTTATTTTCTCTCTGAACACGTGGCCTTCGGACATGCCTGCCCTTGGTCCTTCTCACCTGACCTGATGCCTTGCCACGATAAAATTCCCGCCGGCCAGCGCGGTCAGTTCAATCTTCATAAAGCGACGTCGTTTGACGCCATTCCTCCACCCCACGATCTGCATGGCTCCTGTCCTCGTGTTACGCGCCTGCATGGTGCCTCCCACCGTCCACTGTACTTGCATGGTTCCGTGCCTCGGAAGGAGGAACCACATGGTGTTGCGCCCGGCGTGGGGATCCGCTCTTCGCCGCATCTTGCCGTTGAGTTAGTTCAGCCCGAAGATTCTGCTCCCGTTTCTACTCTAGTTTCGTTCTGAGGTCACTGTTGTGCCTGTCCGTCACCTTAGCTGCGTCCTTCGAGGGACTGTGGTAACCAACCTATGGTTGGATGGTTAGAGGGACTGTGGTATCCCCGACCCACCAGGGTTCAAATCCCAGTGCTCGTATTTATTCCTGGATTTATTTCAGGATTTCCGGCGATGCGCATTCAGTGGGAGGAGACGTTTCCGTCAAAGACGAGGTGCCTACGGTGACTTCGTAAATATCAAGATGATATGCCGACTTAGTCTTTCGAAGGTGCTCATAGGGGTAGGGGGTGCGTGTGTGCGTTCATAGGGGTGAGTGTATGCGCGTGTATATGAGTGCTTGTGTCTGTACTGATGTTCAAAAAAAGTAGGCTTCATGTTTTTTTAATTGTTTGGATTATTTACCACCTGAGAGACCCATGCGTGGCCTCGCTAGCACAGGACCACTAGATTGACCATAAATTAGAGGACTATTTGTGAAGACCATATATTAGGCATGAGTCAAGCTTGGAGCTAAAGTTGAGACCAACGCCGGTGCCCATTCTAGAAACCTGCTAGTTGCAGAACGACATGATGTAATGTTGCATGGAAAGTGGGATCATAGTTTGAGATATTTGACTATTCAATTGTTACGTGGAAAGAACTTTGCTCTACCGAGGTGAAGGCCTAGAGGCAGTATCGAGCTATGCTCATGGCAACGCTGATAAATGCAAGTGGAAGAAGAGTTTGGCATCCCAAAGATTTGAATGTAATTTTATTTTTTGGTATGTGTGTTTGTAAGGACTTGTGATGCTTAAACTACAAAAATGCCTTAGGTCCTTACGCAAATAAAAATTAGCATGCTAATCATACCAACTAGCCTTTTTGTACAAGTCACAATTTGTTGTATTTTTGTTATCAGTTTTTGCATATGCACATAATATAGCATTACTTACATGTATGAATTATTTCAATTGGTGAATAGAGATAAATGAAGTGAGTTTGGGCATAAAATGTTGAAGCCGTAGGGTGATATCCTCTCGTCATCAGTCATGCACCGATCAACAACAGAGAATTGGAGGTTCTGGAAGTGGTCGCGCGAAACCTGAACACTAGATGCGTAAGTACTCTTGGGCAAAACCAAGCTACAATGCTAGCGTTTGACCTGCAAGCTTGTATGCGTGCTACCCCATGAAGTTTTTTTTTCTCGTTGTATCATCTGAGCTAAAATCCAGCGAGCCCTTTCGTCTTGGCAGTACAGAAAAATCCAGAATATGTGTTCTGTTCTAGAACACTCTAAAGAAGAAGGCAGTACATGAGGCAAATGCTGTATATTTTGCGCTCAGCTAACATTAAAATTTAGCCTTCATAGAATCTGGAGACCCCTATTAATTGTTCCAAGAGAAAAGGTAGCTTTGAGCATTATGCGGTCACAAGAATTGAACATAACCAATGAAAGCCTTTAAAAAACACGACTTTATTCATTGCAGATAATAGTTACATCCTTTATGAGGAGAGGTACAATTTAAATTCGAGGTTAACCAGTGGAAGCCTAGCTTACGTATACGTAAACAAAAGCAAGGCTCACTAAAAGATCTCAACATTGAAAAATTAGGAACCTTTCTTGGAATCGTTCGACGACGGGGACCTTCGGTGGGCTGGGAACCGTTCGCTCATGGCCCGAAGCCTGGCGCAGTGCAGGCATGCCAGCCTATGGGCTGGGCCTATGCGCATGTGGTCCAGAATCTTCTCAAAGAGGAAATAAGCTTCACACACTTGAAATGAGAGAAATATTTAGAGGGAAAGAGAGTGGACTGGTTCCCAAGTAGAACATGTGGCTTAGATTGCCACATCTAGTGAGAAAGGCAATAGCCATGCTTTTCCCTATATATATATATAAACACTATTCTGATTACGGGATCCGAATAATATTCTGAATCACAACCTGAACTGCCTGAGTAACACGCCTGAACTTCCCTCTGTACGAACCCGACCTTCGGGCTATCTTCGCAACCATGGCTTACCCCGCGAAATATTCTGGTTAGTCGTGTTCTATATCATGTTAGTGTAATCTAGAAACATTTTTTTGCAACTAAACACCAGTTTTAATAGGAATCTCGCTCGTTGGCGGATTTTGCTCTCGGGTCGTGATGAAATTGCATTTTTTGCAATTTTACTGCCTGAGTTGTTCGACCTCAACTTCTCCAAGTGCTAGGTTGAACTTCCGCCAACATTGTCCAAATGGGGCTTGCGATATACCGTTGAAAAGCTATGTACACCAGTATCATGAACCAAATTGAATTTTTGGCAAAATGTAAGCGGTTTTAGAGCAGTTTTGAAAATCATTTTTTTTGTCATACAAAAAACGTGAATCGTATTTTTGATTGCATTTTCAAACCGTTTATTGGGATGAGGCAAATAATATGACGTCTGCTACAAAACCGCTCCTTCCACATGTTGAATGTTTTCTCTAATTCCCTACGGTTAAAGAGTAATTTGGAAAATCGTAAGATTTCGCAAACCGAACAGCCGAGTTCATATTTTCGATGTCATTTCTAAATGGCTAATCCAATTGAGGAAAATGATATGGCGTTGGAAAGCTTACGAAAATGCGCTACTTTTTCATGTTGATTTTTTTCTAATTTTGAAAGGTTTAAAAGTGATTTATCAAGCGGTCCAAGTTGCACCGAGTTCGTATTTTCGAGCTAATTTTTTAACCGTACGTCCGAATGTAGCAAATGATATGGCGTTCGAAAGCTTCAGAAATGCGAAACTTTTTGGTATATATTGTTTCTCCCAAATCCTTACTGTTTTAAGTCAATTTTGAAAATGGCTAAAAACATATTTTCGCCGTAATTTCTACAAACTTTATCGGAATGGGGCAAATAATATACCGTTGAAAAGCTAATGAAAATGCGAAACTTTTTCAAGTTGATGGTTTTCTTTGATTCCTTGCCGTTTTCAAGTAATCTTGAAAATGGCGAGATCATTCGTTCTGCGTTTATCACAAAACTGATTCTTCGAAAATGCACCGCGTGAAGAACCTGAACTTCTCGGCATGTCTGCTTGAACTTCACTCTGTTTTTCACGTGCTTTTTTTGCCCGTAGCTCTCCATCCGCTCACCGAAACACTCACCGGAATTGAGCAAGTAATATACCGATGGAAAGCTGATGTAAACATGCAACTTTCCTGTGTTGATCGTTTTTTCATACTTGTGACTATTTTAAAAGTTATTCATCTCAAATTCCTTCACTATAGTAGTCGAACTTCCTGCTGTTTTCACGTTGAACTTCTGTGACGTATTTTCTTTTGTAATTTTCTCATCCATTTCGTTAGTGTTACACAAATGATATTCTTTTTGTACAAACCTCTCTCACAATATTTTCTTTAAATTTCTCGGATCAAGGACTTGAACTCACACAAATGATATTCCTTGTGTTTTGAAGTAAATTAGAGAAATGACGGGATCATGATTTCTGCCTTCATTGCAAATGGAAACGCACTGCGTGAAGTAGTTGAACTTATCGGGCATGTCTGTTTGAACCTCACTCTGTTTTTGACGTGCTGTTTTTTGCACTGCGAGAAGTAGTTGAACTTCTGGGGCATGTATGTTTAAACTTCACTTTGTTTCACTTTATTGTTTTTTTCTTATATGAAATACACACTATGTAATACGTGAACTTCTGGTTATTATCATTTTGAACTTCTCTCTGGTTTGAGAGAATTATTTTAAAACACAAAAACAACATATTTTTTATGTATTTTGGAAATCTAAATACACGGTGAACCTCTCTCACAAAAATTTTTGGAACTTTTCTACGCAGAGCACTTGAACTTCTAGCAACCATTTTTTTCGTTTATGAGTTGTCTTTAAAAGTGCAAAAAATGGCGTTGTGTTTTTTATTTTTTGAACTGGTAAATCCTAGGTTTTAGTAAGCTCTGAACTTCTCTGTTATTTCAATATGAAATTCACCTTTTTATATTTTGAGTAAAGAATTGTATTCGATTTTTATATCGAAAAATTGAACATGGAAATACAAGGTGAACCTCTCTCGCAAGAATTTTTGAACTTCTCCGGACAAAGCACTTGAACTTCTTTCAACAAACTTTTAAGCTTTTAATCTTCTATACTTTTATTCTCACCTAAAATGCATTCCTTGTAGTACTTGAACCTCTCGTTATTTTCACTATGAACTTCTGTCGCATTTTTGTGTATACATCGAATTACACGCAAATGAAAATCGGACGCCATTTCTTGCCATTTTAAAACATTTAATTGGAGGTCGGACATCCTGCAATACTAATTATGAACAACATACACCAATTTGTTTTAACCGTTTTTCGGAATAGAGTGTGTGATATACCCTTTGGAATAGAGCATAGGATATACCGTTTGGAAAGTTTTTTAATACATTATGAAACTCTCTCACACGAATTCCTGAAGTTTCCCAGGCCGAGCACTTGAACTTCTAGCAACAAAAAATTACCTTTTTATTTTATTTTCCTCATACAAAAGTAACGAAACACATACCATGCAGTACATGAACATCCGGTTGTTATCACTTTGAACTTCTCGCTGGTTTGAGAGAATTATTTTAAAACACCAAAAATAACATATTTTATTTGTGTTTTTGGACATCTAAATACACGGTGAACCTCTTTCAGAAGAATTTTTGAACTTTCCAGTGCCGAGCACTTGAACTTCTAGCAACAAAACTTTTAGCCTTGACTTTTTCATTCTTTTTTTCATATAAAATGCACACCGTGTAGTACGTGAACTTCTGGCAGTTATCAAGCTAAACTTCTTTCGGTTACGTGAAAATATCTGAGTTTTTTATAGGCATTGAACCACTCTACCTTTTTTTATTTGAACTTCAGTGTGTATTTTTTAGAAATGTAATAAACATTGTACAACTTCTTGGTAATTTCAGACTGAACTTCTTGGTTTACTCGTTAGTAAGGGAAAAAATTCGAGTTTTTGTAATAAATATTGAACCGCTCCACTTTATGAAATTGAACTTCTTGGTTTATTATTTAGTAACGAGGAAAATGAAAGTTTTTATTTATATCGGACTTCTCTATTTTTGTAATTTGTACTTCTTGATTATTTCTTTGAGTAACAAAATATCCTAGTTTTGTAATAAATATTGGACCGTCGGTTATTTAAATTTGAACTTCTAGAGTTTTTTAATTTTAAAAATGGCGAAAGTTATTTTCTATGGTTTTTGGACTTCTCTATTTTTAAAATTTGAACTTCTTATTTTTTGTTTTTAGAAATGGTAAAATATCCGCTTGTCAGTGCTCTTTTATTTTTAAACTGCTATGTTATTATTGTTTGACCTTCTGGGTTTTTTATACTTAATGATATGTTTTTGTTACAAATATGAAGGACTCTGTTATTTTAATTCGAACTTTTTGAGTATCTTTTTCCGATAATAGGAAAATCCATGGGATTTTTTTTCTACAACCATAACATTTTCTTTGAACTCTCCAACTTATTAAATTTTAACTTTGAGAGTTAATATTTTCTAGGTGACATTTATTTTCTTCTTCGGTATCTACATCGAACCACTTAGTTTTTTTAATTTGAACTTCCTGGTATATTCTTTAATAACTGGTGAAATTCGAGTTTTGTAATAATCATCGAACCCCTATGTTATTTAAATTTTAACTACTAGCTTTTAAAAAAATTGGGAAAAATTCATTTTTATTAACCTTTTTGAACTACTTTGTAATTTTTTTCTTTGAACATTGGGTCTATTGCCCCATGGTAAATAATTATGTGTACATTTTTTTGGCGACACATGAATGGTGAAAAGATTCTAACAAGATACATTAACTTGCTTCAGTTTTTTGAACTTTCATTTTTATTTAAATTTCAACTTTTTGAAAATTTCTAGATGGATGTAATGGGGTTCCCGACATACATCAGTGGAGCACTATTCTCTGAGAAAAGGAAATAAAGGAAAACAAAAAATCCTTCTACCGTAGATGTCCCAACTTAGTACATGCCCCACCACGTCTTGAACTAGTAGTCTCAATTAAAAAATACAACTAGTACTCGGCCACCTAGCATTCTGCCTGCATCTTGCACACACTTTCAGTGCTTGTCTGTTGTTTATTTATGGAACTATGCATATGCAGCAGAACTACTGTTGAAATACTTTTGAATGCAGAGTTCTCCTATTTTTCCGTATATTATCTTTGAACTTCATTGGTTTTTACATCTGACCTTCCAATCATTCTGCGACGGCGGCTCCTGCGTATTAGGCCACGAAGTCCCCATACAGAAGCAATCAACAACATTTGTACATTTTGATCTGAATTTGGAGCGAGAAGAAAAACTCTCATGGACAATAGTGAGCAAAAGGAAATCCTTTGCTGCGGCTGCCTGGATCTCGCATTCCTCAACCTACCATAGTCCGTTACAATAGGACTTATAACACTTTCAACTTCCTGAAGGGACTAACATTGTAAGAAATTACTGATTTTAGAGGTCTAATCACTGCTGGGCAGGATTTTACATCCACTCAAGAGAGCGGATCACCTTGGCGCAAGCCCCTAGAAGGAAGAAATATTCTCGAGAAACCACCATTCAATTTAACAGAAAACCTAGCTGAAGTGACACATGTCATAATCATTCGGATCCACATTTGAGCGAAACCAAATCTGGCTAGCACTTGCTCTAAAAAATTCCACTCCACACGGTCATATGCCTTCATCATATCTAGCTTCGCCACACAGAGCGGTGTCTTCCTCCTCCTCGTCCTAATCGCATGGGTGCATTCATATGCCACCAAAATATTATCTGTTATAAGTCTCCCCAAAAGGAAGGCACTTTGTTCATCAGAAATCAACACAGGGAGGATCACCTTGAATATGTTAGCAAGCACCTTCGTGGCAATCTTATACAACACGTTACATAAATTAATCGACCAAAACTGAGAAAGAAGTTCTGGTGAGATCACTTTAGGGATCATCACAATCACCGTGTCGTTGAATGAGTCTGGAGTAGCTTCGCCCGAAAGAAACCCCCTAACTGCTGAACACACATCTGCTTTTAACAGTGACCAGTGTCGCTGATAAAAGAGAGCTGGCAAGCCATCGGGGCCGAGCGCCTTTGTTCGTCCCATCTGAAAGAGAGCCCACTGAATCTCCTCATCAGATATAGGGCCGTTAACCTGTCATTCATCTCCTCAGAAATAACTAGATCAAAATGATTAAGAAGACTCTCTGCATGGGCTAAACCTTCTGACCGGAACAACCTCTCATAGAAAGAGGCCGCCATCTCCCTCATGCCATCGTCGTCCGTGCATCTCATGTCGTTCTCCCTTAGTAAATCCCTTACTGTGTTCTTCCGCTTTCAAAGGGAGGACCGATTATGAAAATATTGAGTGTTACGGTCCCCCACTTTAATCCAATCCACACGAGATCCCTGTTTTTGCATAATTTCTTCCCTATCATAGACTTCATTGAGTTGACTCTCAATATCTCTCACCTCAGCCATTAGTCCAGTGACCAACGCCATCTCTTTGGCATCCAGAAGCTGCTCCTTCGGCTGGTTAATCTGCCACCGAACAGAACCCAAGATAGACCGGCCCCATCCTTGTAGTCCTCGTGCCGCCCAGGTGTCATGTTCGGCCCCTGCACTTGTCCCCAGGTCCGTAATAACATCGCCTCATAGTCCTCGTGCCGCAACCACATCTCTTCAAACCGAAAGGGGCAGTCCCCTCTCGGCCAATCTGTTCCCATGTTGCGCACACGCACTAGTAACGCCATGTGGTCTGATTCCTCCGCGACGATATTCTCCACAACCATTCCTAGAAACATGCCCATAAAGTCTCCAATGCATGTTGCCCTATCTAGCCTCACCTGGATGTTGTCATTGTTCTCTTGTTTGTTATCCCATGTGTACTGGTAGCCCGAAGAGCCCAAGTCTGCCAAATCGCAGTCAGTTAAGCAGTCGATGAAAGCTGGCATCTGAGAAAAGCTCCTCGAGTTGCCACCTATTTGTTCAGATCTGACCAGAATTTCGTTGAAGTCCTCGACACACAACAATGGTAGCTCATGTTGGGATCTTAGGTAGCAGATGGCATCCCATGTTTTTTTCCCAGCTGTATTCTTGGCTCCCGGTAGATTCCAGTGAACCTCCAGGTATGGCCCTCCGAACTAATCTTTGCATCAATAAAATATTGGCACCATGGTCTAATAGTGACCTGATGGTGTTCTCTCCACCATAGTGCAAGACCCGCACTCCTCCCATTACAATCCACTGCGACACAACTTTTAAACCCAAGCCTCCATTTCAGTCTCTCCATAGCCCTTGCTTTTTTCTTTCTTTCCAACAAAAAACCACCTCTGGGTTGTATGTCTGAATGAGGTCCCGTAGTTCGCCAACTGTCGGGTCCAACCCCAGTCCTCGATAGTTCTAGGCCAAGCAATTCATTGGTCTCGGAGGCCCCGACCCGCAGGGTTCGCCGATGAATGGTTCTATTTGATGGGGTCAAACACGGAGGATGTTTTTTTCCTCGTATCGCAAATGAACGTATCATGGTGCACTTGCATGTCTGGGTCTCCCTTTGCTACCCAAATCTGCTTGGGTGGCCTGTTTTTGCCGGACTACTTTTCTCTATAAAACTGATGGGAGGCCTTTTCCTTTTCGCTCTGAACACGTGGCCTTCGGACATGCCTGCCCTTGGTCCTTCCCACCTGACCTGATGCCTTGCCACCATAAAATTCCCGCCGACCAGCGCGTCAGTTCGATCTTCATAAAGTGACGTCGTCTGACGCCCACTAGTAGAAAAAGGGTCAAACGTGAAGCACAATAATGCCGGTTTGAATTTCAGCCGACACTAATGTGTACAATAGCACCGGTTCGTGGCGGCGATCAATAGCACCGGTTCGTGGCGAACCTTTAGTACCGGTTTATGCCACGAACCGGTACTAAAGAGGATGTGTCAGCCTGCGGTCAGGCTATGGCCCCACCATCACCATTTAGTGCCAGTTCGTACCACGAACCGGTACTAATGAGGTTATGGCAAGCTGTTTTTAGTCCCACCTCGCCAAGAGAGAGGGACTAGGAGCGGTTTATAAGCCCTGAGTGTAGAGACGATGAAGAAGAGGCTCAATGCTCACGTTGCTTAGCTTCAAGCCTTCAGGAATATGGTAGATTGCACGGAGCTACGCGCAGTGCAGTTTACACTATTCCGAAAGGCTTGAGGCAAATTAACGAGCATTGCACCTCTTTATTATTTTTAATAACTTATTACAACTCTGGACTTCTTCTGTTATGGCAAAAACTAATTGCACGTTGGCATTTCTTTCTTTAAACTTTGGTTATAACTCCAGACTTTGACCATCAAGTTTTGCAGAAAAGAAAAAATAGCAGAAAAGAAAAAATAGCAGAAAAGAAAAAAACTATAGCTGAAAAGAAAAAACACTATATAAAAAAACTACTGAGAAATAAATAGAAGAAAATAAATATAGCAAAAAAGAAAAAAATACTCAGAAATAAATAGAAGAAAAAATAAAGCAGAAAAGAAAAAAAAAATATTTGCTATTTTTCAATCGTTCACAAAATGACCGTGAAATTGAAAATCACTACAAAATGAACTCTGAAAATGTTGAATTTTGGCAAACTAGATGAATAAAACTACTCACAAATAAATAGAAGAAAATAAATATAACAGAAAAGAAAAAACTATACAAAAAACTACGCAGAAATAAATAGAAGAAAATAAAGCAGAAAAGAAAAAAACTATAAAAAAATTGGGGCGCTTCCCTGTGGGCCTGCTAGGCCACAGTCGTGCAATTAGAGGCTTTAAAGGCCCAGCAGACTCACAGGGCAGTGCATAGAGTTTAGGCCCACAAGCCTGCTATATAGAGGAGTTAGAAGAGGTAGCCATGGTTAGGTTTATAAACCAGTGCGGCTGCCCTTCGCCCGGCGAGGTGGGACTAAACTTTGGGGTGGCAGCGCGAGGCCTTTAGTACCGGTTGGTGGCTCCAACCGGTACCAAAGACCACCCTTTAGTACCGGTTGGAGCCACCAACCGGTACTAAAGGCCTGCTCTTCCCGCCTCTTGGCCTGGCCAAAGTTGGCCTGTAGTACCGTTTAGTGGCTCCAACCGGTACTAAAGGCCTCTCCTATATATACAACACTTACGAAAATTCAGTTAGATCTCCCCACTTCTTTCGTCTCCAACCTCTCGCGCGTCGCTCGAACCCGTCCTCGCCGCCTGTCGCCCGTCGTCCGTCGTCGTCGTCAAGCGACCCCCGCCGCCGCCTGTCATCGTCGCCGTCTCGTGCCGCCGCCCCGAACGCCGCGCGCCGCGGTCCGTCGTCGTCCCGCCGTGGTCCCGTACGTCTCTTGCTCTCGCGTATACCCGAAGCGCCGCCGTCCGTCGTCGTCGCACCCAGCCCGTACGGCGGCGCCCCTGCCCGTACGTACGCCGGCACCCCCGCTCGTACGTACGGGGCGGCGGCGTACGGGGCCGCACACATACACACATACACACACACATATGCGTACACACTACACACACACATACACACACACACACACACATTTTTTACTTATTTTCTGTTTTTTAGAAAAGTTAATTAGATGATCGAATGTTTGATTAATGTCGAATGTTAGATGAATTAGCTAGATAGAAAATTGTCGAACTAGAGATTTCAACTAGTTGAATAATTAATATAACTAGTTTATTTTTAGTAAGGAAATTATCGAACTAGCTTATTAAGGTATATGAGATTTGAACTAGTTCAATAATGTCGGTGTACTAGAATAAGGGTACCCTAGTACCCCGAACTTGTGCACGGGCAGTTGCAGCACCCCGCGGCAAGGCTGGCAGGGCGAACGCCAAGATCCTCCATGGCTCCTTTAGAGCCATTCAAGAACAAAGTATTTAAGCTCAGGAGACAAGGTCCCAGCAAGAGGAGCTTGCCGGGAAGGCCAACCAAGACACGCCAAGGAACTTGCCGCGACGCGCCTCGCGTCCGGCAAGGCAACAAGGCCCCGGCAAGAGGAGCTTGCCGGGAAGACCAACCAAGTTACCTCGAAGCCCGGTGAGCGACAAGCTTCTGGACTCGACAAGATAGCAGTAGCGGCAAGGCATTTGCCGCGGCAGGTGGCCACTCTGTGCCCCCGCTCCAGCTCATCCACCAACGTGTCGTTCTGGGGGCCTCTCCAGACGCACGTGGCGGGAGGCTGTGCAGCCAGCGGTGCACTGTGGCATGCGAAGCTAACAAGATCGCCATCATGGCGAACGGTGGCGCCCCTAACGGTCCCTTTCTGCACTGTTTGGGCGACTCAGACGGGCATTTAATGCCCTTGTCCCCTGCCGTCAGGGTTAGGTAGGGTGCACTATACAAGCAACTGTACCAACCACCTCACTTTTTATGTTTATACCCTTCTCTGCGTTGCCACCTGTTGGTGACCCCTTTAGCGTATAAAAGGAGGCCCATGCACAACGTAGAGGGGGTTCGGACAGTTCGCTTCGATTCATTCGTAGCCCAGAAAACACTACGCTCTCTCTCTAGAGCAAGAACACAAGATAATACAACCAGACAAGCAGCAGTAGGAGTGTTATCTCTCCGGAGAGCTCCAAAGCTGGGTAAAACTACTCGTGTGCTTCGCCTCGATCCGCTCTTCGTGCGACCTCCGCCCCCTGCCGAACCGAAAGGGGCCCGGTCCGCCGGCCCCATAGGTGTTCGTGGATCAGTTTTCGCTGACATCTTTGGCGCGCCAGGTAGGGGGCGTCGAGATTGCGTGAACCCGATCCGGCGTTCACACGAGCTAGATCTACATTCCCTTCATCAACATGCCACCGAAGAAGAATAAAAGATGTCGGGCAAAACTGATCCACGAACACCTATGGGGCCGGCGGACCGGGCCCCTTTCGGTTCGGCGGGGGGCGGAGGTCGCACGAAGAGCGGATCGAGGCGAAGCACACGAGCAGTTTTACCCAGCTTCGGAGCTCTCCGGAGAGATAACACTCCTACTGCTGCTTGTCTGGTTGTATTATCTTGTGTTCTTGCTGTAGAGAGAGAGAGCGTAGTGTTTTCTGGTCTACGAATGAATCGAAGCGAACTGTCCGAACCCCCTCTACATTGCGCATGGGCCTCCTTTTATACGCTAAAGGGGTCACCGACAGGTGGCAACGCAGAGGAGGGTATAAATGTAAAAAGTGAGGTGGTTGGTACAATTGCTTGTATAGTGCACCCTACCTAACCCTGGCGGCAGGGGACAAGGGCATTAAATGCCCGTCTGAGTCGCCCAAACAGTGCAGAAAGGGACCGTTAGGGGCGCCACCGTTCGCCACGATGGTGATCTTGTTAGCTTCGCATGCCACAGTGCACCGCTGGCTGCACAGCCTCCCGCCACGCGCGTCTGGTGAGGCCCCCAGAACGACACGTTGGCGGATGAGCTGGAGCGTGGGCACAGAGTGGCCGCCTGCCGCGGCAAATGCCTTGCCGCTGCTGCTATCTTGTCGGGTCCGGAAGCTTGTCGCTCACCGGGCTTTGAGGTACCTTGGTTGGTCTTCCCGGCAAGCTCCTCTTGCCGGGGCCTTGTTGCCTTGCCGGAGCGCGAGGCGCGTCGCGGCAAGTTCCTTGGCGTGTCTTGGTTGGCCTTCCCGGCAAGCTCCTCTTGCTGGGGCCTTGTCTCCTGAGCTTAAATACTTTGTTCTTGAATGGCTCTAAAGGAGCCATGGAGGATCTTGGCATTCGCCCTGCCAGCCTTGCCGCGGGGTGCTGCAACTGCCCGTGCACAAGTTCGGGGTACTAGGGTACCCTTATTCTAGTACACCGATAGGAGCCCCCGGGCCTGGGCCAGACACGGTGCCGAGCGCTGTTGGGCCAAGCCCAAGATAGGGCACGGGCACACGCGGGCTGGGCCACACCGAATCTCGCTCCGTATCCACCGCGCTCTCCCATAATGGCACGCGTTGAATGCGGCATCGTGGGAGAGATCGTGGGTGGTTGTTTATTCGGAAGGGCGAAACGTCCGCCCCGTCCCTCTGTATAAGCAGAGGAAACAGGGGCAGTTCATTCCCCCTTGCTTGGTTGCTGCTACTTCATCTTCACGAACCTCTGCTGCTCCCCCCTTCTTCTCGAAGCCGAGAGAGCAGTGCTCCGCTCCCCATTGCCACCAGCATCACCACACCGTCGACCTCCCTCACCACCTCCGCCATGGCCCCGAAAGCCGACAAGGGAAAGGGCGTGAAGTCGGCCGAGGCGCAGCAGCTCGCGGCGCTGAGGAAGGAGCGGGCGATCTTCTCCCCCAGCTCGGCGTGCAGGAGCTGAGGGAGTACTTCTACCTCTTCTCGGCGACGGAGACGCGGGCGCATCCGCGCATGAGGGTACTCCCGGCCGCTGCTTCGGAGCTGGCTCCAAACGGGTACCCATTCTTCGCGCTATTCTTCTACTGCGGGCTCTGCCCTCCCTTCTCGGAGTTCTTCTGCGATATCATGAACACATACGGCTTCCGCCTCCTTGACTTCACCCCCAATGTTGTCCTGACCATGGCAGTTTTCGCACATTTGTGCGAAAACTTTGTCGGAGTCCACCCCAGTGTTGTCCTTTTCCGCCACTACTTCATACCTCGGGTAGAGAGAGGAGAGCCGCTTGCCGGAGGGATTGCCTGGGTCTCGAGATTCGGCAAGAAGGAGGCGTACTTGGATGGTGAGCTCCGCAGCAAGTGGGATGAGTGGAGAGCGGAGTGGTGCTGGATTGTCGAGGAGAATCCGCAGCCCTTCACCGCCGTGCGCCAAACTCCAATAGTGCGCGGCAATGACTGGAGCAACGTGGCCCCGGAAGACGAGAGGCTGAAGATTGCCATCACTAGGATCCTTCGCCTCAGGCTTGCCGGGCTCACTGTAGGTGTTGTCGGGGCAGATTTCCTTCGCCGCCGCATTGCCCCCCTGCAGGAGAGGGGGAGGCCCGCCTGGGAATTCAAGAATTCGGCGGACATCATGAGGCTGCGGCCGGGCCTCAACTACAACTTCACCGTCCTGGAGCTGGATGCGATGCTTCTGGAGTTGTTCAAACGCGACCCCCAGCACCCATTCACACTGCCGAGGGGCGTAGTTCCTTTGTGCAATAACTCTTCGCTTGACCGGATCCGCGCCATGATGCCGTTGTGCGATTCACGCGGAATCGTCCCAACTTGGCAAGAGCCTGCGGATGACATTGTGCAAGCGTTCTTCGACAACTTGGAAGAGGTGCCGGTCCACGCTGACGAGCAGAAAAACCTCACCCGTGACACCACCGATGAGAAGCTGCAACGCATCGCCACTAGGGCGGAAGAGGTTGCGGCCGCAGCTGCCGCGGGCGTGTTTGGGTTCACTGTGGAGGAGGCGGAAGCTGCAGAGGCGGCAAACCTTGCCGAGCGCGCGGAGTTCATTGGCGAGGAAGAGCTTGCCGGTTCTGAAGCCGAGCCGAGCGAGGCCGGCGTGGAAGAGCCCGAGCCCTCAGAAGGCTTGCCGCAGGCGGAGCCCCCGGCCCCGCCAAGAAGGCGTCTTCGCAGGGCCGCGGACGTAGCGGGGCGGCAGCCGGCTCAACAGCCGCCAAGCCATGCGACACGCTCTACCGCGGCAAGTCATGTTGCTGAGGGAGCGCCTCATGCAGCAGCAGCAACTGGAGCGGGATCATCCCGGGCCACTGCCACCGCCCCCGCCAAGCGGGCAAGGGATCCTACTCCTCCGCCTCGCCGCACCAGAGGGGAGCCGGACTTCGATCTTTCCGCGCTCAGCTCCGACGAGGAGGAAGAAGAGTAAGCTTCTTTGGTGCTCTTATAGTTCTTCAATCTTGCTGTTTTTATCTTGTATCTGACTTGCTTCAATCTGGACTCCTTTCTTTTCAGGACGCTGGCCCAGAGAGCGGCGAAGAGGGCCAAGGCCGCGGTGATAGTCATCGAAGATGACCCCATCGTGTCAGTAGGTGGTGTGTCCGAGACCACCTTGACGGACCCGGCAATCACTCCTCAAAGCAGCCCCCAGCGCAGCCCCCAGCGTAAGTTCATAGCTTTAGCCTTCTGCTGCCGGGCGCGCTTGAGTGCTTCTTCCTTTGTTGATATCTTGCTTGTTGATTTGTGTAGGAGCAGAGCAGCCATCTCAGGAGCGCCCGGAAGCTGGTCCCGAGGTGCCATCTGCTTCGACTACGCCGCCAAGGGAGGGGTTCCCGGTAAGGGAGCGCTCTCCGGCAAGGGAGAACTCTCCGGCAAGGGGCAGCTCTCCGGCAAGGGACGGCACCGTTGATCCTGCGGCGACCGAGGCCGCAACTGCAGATCTTGGCACAGGTAATCCACTTGCCCAGAAACTTTCCCTTGGGTTCTTCTTCTTCTGATTTTCTTCTCTTAGATTTTGGATTGATTTTTCTCCCTTCTTCGTTCTTCATACCCATCTGCGGCTGAGCCAATGGAGACAGAGGGCACCGGCGAGGAAGGGGCCGGCGCTGACGAGGCCGCCGGCAAGGAGGCCGCCTGGGCTGCCGCCGCAGAAGCCGGCGAGGGGTCGGGCGATCGCACTGACGACCCTGAGGCCGCAGGAGCGCCAGGCGCTGCACCGACCGCCGATCCCTCTGCTGCTTCTGTGGAGCCGGGCTCCGAGGAGCCCCAGCCCGGCGCCTATTTGAAGGCCGGCGACGGTATCTTCATCAAGCTACCCTGGGCGTCGGGCTCCAGGGCGCCGGTCGAGGGGGAAGCTTTCGACGGGGAGGTGCTCGCCTCTGTTGGACTGTCGTTGGTCGACGCGCCCAGCAGCAGCAGCGGCGAGCCTGAGGAGGAGCAGCTGCTGCGGAAGCTGCTGTCACTCTACCGCGCCCGGCAAGCCAAATTAGCTTCCCGGGAAGCGCTTGTCGCGAAGGCAGGAGTTGACATGGAGAAGCGCGCGGAGGAGCTCCGGGGCCAAAATCAAGAAGCTCTCCGGTCCCTGGCGCAGGAGCGGGAGCGACTCGACGAGGAGCGCACGGCCTTCCTTCTCGAGAAGGCTGAGGCTGAGGAGGAGCAAAGGCTGGCCGCCGAGAAGCAGTCCGCGCGGGAAGGTGAACTAGTGCAGCGGAAGGCCAACCTCGATAGCTACGAGGAAGAGCTCGCCGAGCGCGAGCAAGCGCTTGGCGGGGCGCTCAAGGAGGCAAAGGACGTTGCGGAAATTGCAGAGGCCGCCAAGAAAGAGCTGGAGGAGAAAGTGGTGCAGCTGGAGGCTAACATTAGAGCTTGCCGCGCTCAAGCGTGAGCGTGAGAAGGATGCTGCCGCCCACGGTGAGCTGCAAGGTCTTCTCGCTGAGAGGGGCAGGGAGCTCAGCGCCGCCAAGGATTCCAAAGCAGACTTGGAGCTGAAGCTGGCCACGCTGACGCAGACGCTGGAAGCCGCCAAGGAGCGGGAGAAGACCTTGTCGGAGAAGGTCAAGGCTGACGCAGCACTGCAGGAGAGCATTGCAGTCACCCAGAACTCGTTCAGAGACACTGTGGAGCACTGGACCGAGGGTCTGGTGAACATTGCCGCAGTCATCAACGAGGAGCTGGCGCAGCTGGGGATGGAGGACTTTGGGTATCCTTCCGATGAGAGTCTTCAACCCAGCGCCAAGCTCAGCCTGTTCTTCAAGGGCGTGGCAACGACACTCCAGCGGCTCCAGGAGAGGATCCCGAAGCAACTGGCCGACGAGTCGCGCAAAATCTGCGTCGGGATTCTCCAGAAGGTGCTGATGAAGGTGGCCTTCCGCAATCCAGGCCTCAGCTTCACCAACGTCCTCAGGTCCTTGCCGCCTGACGCCGATCTGGATGCACTCAAGGCCCTTGTCGCACCCATTGTGGACAAGGTGAGCGAGATCAAGAGGGTCGAGGGCGGACGCGTAGACTAGGCCGTCCATTTCTTCTTTTCCCTTGTCGCTGCTAGTCATGTTATGGAAACATTCTGTTAGAGCTGCGACAAGTTATCTTGTAATATAACTTTATCTCTGTTATCAATTGCTATGTTATTTCCTCTACTAGATTCCTTCCTTTGTATGTTTTTACCCTGCGCTTCTAGGGAACTTGTCGGCGCAAGCACCCGAGCCGCGAGCGCTGAGTGCGGAACTTCAGCAGCCTGTTGGCGGCACTGCTTCCGACAAGAAACCTTGCCGCGACTAGATGCAGCACACTTAAGCTGTTGAGCGGACTCGAAACAAAGTAAGGGCGCAACTAGCCACAAGTTGGTTCCTCCGCGCACAGGTTTTCCATACAAAGCAGGGTCGTTCGAGGAAGATAACTCAAAAATTTAAAAACTGATTGCTCAAACTTTGGCAACTTAGCTTTTCTGTCGTTTGCTTCCCGGCAAGGCAAAACTTTGCTTGAACGACGCCTGGTCCATACCACAATCTTCTCCTTCCCCCCGGCAAACTTGTGTGCGAGGGAACCTTCTTTTCCTTTGTTGAAAAAGAAGAAAGAAGAGAGAATAATAATATAGAGCTCTTCGGCTCGTTATTGCTTACGGGATGTAGGTGCTGCACAAAGTGTCAGATTACACATGCGGGAAAGAAATTAATGCATGAAATGGACAAGTTGTGCGGAGCACATGGGGTTTTTCTTATGCACGGGATGTGCGCCCGACTTTGTACAAAGGATTACATGCAATAGCGGCAAGACTTGTACAAAAAGTGGTTGGCAACCGCGCCTTACGGGAAAAACTTACGAAGATGTTCTATGCTCTAGGAGTTGCTCACCGGAATGCCATCTTCGGTCACAAGGCGGACAGCGCTGGGCCTTGTGACTCGTTTCACCTGATAAGGGCCTTCCCACTTTGGCGTCAACTTGTTGGAATTCTTGGCGGACTGAACGCGCCGAAGAACAAGGTCGCCTTCCTCGAAGCTTCTGGCTTTAACTTTGCGGCTATGATAGCAGCGCAAAGCTTGCTGGTATCGAGCAGCTCGTACAGCAGCCTGAAGACGATCTTCCTCAAGGAGCAGTGTGTCGTCTTGTCGCAGTTGTTCTTGCTCAAACTCATCATAAGCGAGCACTCGAGGTGATCCGTCTATGAGTTCCATGGGGAGAACTGCCTCTGCTCCATAGACTAGAGCGAAAGGTGTCTGGCCAGTGGCTCGATTTGGCGTCGTTCTGATCGACCAAAGAACCACCGGCAGCTCCTCGATCCAGTTCCTTCCGCACTTGTGCAGCCTGTCAAAAGTTCTGGTCTTGAGCCCGCGCAGCACTTTAGCATTTGCCCTCTCTGCTTGACCGTTGCTTCTCGGATGAGCAACAGAAGCGAAGCAGACCTTGGCGCCAAGGTCTTGGACGTACTGCATGAAGGTGCGGCTCGTGAATTGCGTGCTGTTGTCGGTGATGATCCTGTTAGGGATCCCGAAACGGCAAACAATTGACCTGAAGAACTTGGCTGCTGACTGTGCTGTCACCTTCCTCACTGGCTGCACTTCCGGCCACTTTGTGAACTTGTCGATTGCGACGTACAAGTACTCAAAGCCCCCGACAGCTCGGGGGAAGGGGCCGAGGATATCAAGCGCCCAGACCGAAAATGGCCAGGATAAAGGGATCGTCTGGAGAGCTTGAGCTGGCTGGTGTATCTGTTTGGAGTGGAACTGGCACGCTTCACACTTGGTTACTCGTGCAGTTGCATCTTGGAGGGCTGTCGGCCAAAAGAAACCTTGCCGGAAAGCTTTGCCGGCAAGTGCTATTGCGCCAATGTGGTGGCCACATATGCCTCCATGTATCTCTGCCAACAGCTTTTGTCCATCTTCCTGGCGAATACACTTCAATTTCACACCGTTGAGTCTTCTTCTATACAGTATGCTGTCGACAAACTGGTACATACTTGACTGCCGGGCTACTCTTTCCGCTTCTTCTTGCTCTTCGGGAAGTTCTCCTGTCTGAAGGAAGTGGACAATCTGATGTGCCCATGCTGGAGCTTGTGGCTCGACAACAAGGACTAAAGGCACATCTGCTGCTGCGGGAACATCCGCTTCCACGGCAAGGACTTGCGGTCCTGCCGGAGCTTGATGTTCCCCGGCAAGCTTGCCGGAGCAAAACTTGTCGGGAGCGTCTCCTTCAACGGGACAAACCATAAGGCTTGCCGGAGCAGACTGCCCCTCAGCCTCCTTGGTGTTGATCTTGGGGACTTTCTTGGCGGCGGCTTTGGGGAGCTCTGCCGGAAAGTAGTCACCAGAAACCAACTTCCTCTTCTTGCTTTGTCTAGTTGATGGTGTTACGGATGGTTGAGTCAACTTAAGCACAAAGATCCCTGGTTCCACAGGTAACTTTAGTGCGGCGCACTTTGACAGGCCATCAGCAATGTCTTTCTGAGCTCTTGGGATATGCTCCATTTGTAGGCCGTCAAAGTGCTCTTCTAGCTTCCTCACTTCATCAACATATGCTTCCATCAACGGACTCTGGTAGTTCTTGTTCACTTGTCGGACGACAAGCTGTGAGTCACCCCTGACAATGAGCTTCTTGATCCCAAGGTCTGCTGCGATTCTGAGGCCAGCAAGCAATCCTTCATACTCTGCAGTATTGTTGGTTTCTTGCTCCTTGGGAAAGTGCATCTGGACTACGTACTTGAGGTGCTCTCCGGTGGGTGCGACAAGCAGCACGCCTGCACCGGCGCCTTGCAGCGAGAAGGCACCATCGAAGTACATCAGCCACTCTTTGCTTGCCTCTTTGATGGGGATGCTCGTCTCTGGAATTTCTTCATCTGGGGTTGGCGTCCACTCCGCTATGAACTCTGCCAATGCTCTGCTTTGGATAGTTGAAGTGCTCTCAAACTTGAGGCCAAAGCTCGACAATTCCAGCGCCCACTCGACAATCCTACCTGTTGCTTCTGGATTTTGCAGTATCCTCTTCAGCGGAAAGCCAGTGACGACTGTGATTTCATGTGCCTGGAAGTAATGGCGCAGCTTTCTCGAGGCCATGAGGAGGCCGAAAAGTAACTTCTGCACACCAGAGTACCATGATGTAGCCCCCTACAGAAGAGAACTGACAAAGTAAACTGGGCGCTGCACCATTCTCTTCGGCATCTTATCATGCTCCTGCGCAAACCCATGTTTGTCGGGACCAGAGCTTGTCAGCGAAGCCCCACGCTTGTCGCTGGATGGATCTGCCGTGGTTGCTGGCTCATCATCTGCCTCCCTCTCCGCCACTAACGCAGCACTAACCACTTGATTGGTTGCCGCTATATACAGCAGCAACTTCTCTTGCGGCTTAGGTGCGACAAGTGTTGGAGTGGAGGACATGTATCTCTTCAAGTCCTGCAGCGCAGCCTCCGCCTCCGAAGTCCATTTCATTGGACCTGCCTTTTTCAAAATTTTGAAAAATGGCAGGGCGCACTCAGCAGATCTAGAGATAAACCTGCTGAGAGCAGCCACGCAACCGGCAAGCCTTCGTACATCCTTGACGCGCTTTGGTGCTTCGATCTGCTCAATGGCCTTGATCTTGTCGGCATTGGCTTCTATTCCCCGCTGAGACACGAAGAACCCGAGAAGCTTGCCGGAGGGGACCCCAAACATGCACTTCTCGGGGTTAAGCTTGAGGTTGATCTTGCGCAGGTTAGCAAATGTCTCGTCTAAGTCTTGAATTAGGGTCGCCCTGTTCTTGCTCTTGACCACTATGTCATCCATGTAGGCTTCCACATTTCTGTGCATCTGCGGCTCAAAAGCGTAGTGGACTACCCTTGCGAATGTTGAACCAGCATTCCTCAAACCGAAAGGCATCCGTACGAAGCAGTACGTGCCACATGGGGTGATAAATGCGGTTTTCTCTTCATCCTCTTCTGCCATGAAGATCTGATGCTATCCTGAGTATGCATCAAGAAATGATAGCAAATCACATCCGGCTGTGGAGTCAACAATCTGGTCAATACACGGCAAGGGAAATGGATCTTTGGGACAAGCTTTATTGACATCAGTAAAGTCAGTACAAAGCCTCCATTTCCCCTTAGCCTTGCGCACGACAACAGGATTGGCCAGCCACGTGGGATGGAGCACTCCTCTGACAAGGCCTGCTGCTTCTAGCTTCTTGATTTCTTCTGCGATGAATTCTTGGCGCTCCACTGCCTGCTTCCTGACTTTCTGCTTGACGGGCCGCGCATGAGGACAGACGGCAAGGTGGTGCTCAATTACTTTCCTGGGAACACCAGGGATATCAGACGGTTGCCATGCAAACACGTCGACATTCGCCCGCAGGAAAGCAACGAGCGTGCTTTCCTATTTGGGGTCAAGAGTGGCGCTGATGGTGAAGGTACCACCAGCGCCATCCTCCTTGGCGGACACCTTCTTGGTCTCAGGTGGAGCTGCCATTGCCTTCTTACACTTGCCGGTGGAGCTCAATGGTGCGTCCTCGACGGTAGCGCAGCACTCCGAAGAGGTGCGCTTGCCGGAGTGGGCATCAGAGCTCTTGCCAGACTTGGTCTTCTTCTTCCCCCCGGGAGCTTCAGCGGCAAGTGTCCTACGTTCTGCTGCGGCTGCTGCTTCCCGGTAGATCTTGTCAGCACAGATAAGAGCATCCTTCTTGTCGCCAGGGACAGAGATGACACTTATCGGGCCTGGCATTTTTAGTATGTTGTATGCATAGTGAGAGGCTGCCATGAACTTGGCGAGTGCCGGACGGCCAAGGCTTCCATTGTAAGGTAATGGAAAGTCGGCAACGTCAAACGTGACCCTCTCAGTCCTGAAGTTCAGCTCGCTGCTAAATGTTACCGGCAACGTGATCTTTCCCTTCGGCTTGCTCCTTCCCGGGTTGATTCCTTGAAATGTACCGGTCTCTTCGAGCTCGCTGTCAGGGATCTGGAGTTTCTGGAGCACCGCAGAGGAGATCAGATTCAAGCCGGCCCCGCCGTCAACTAGCATCTTTGTGACCTTGAGGTTGCGGATTGTTGGTGAAACTAACATCGGCAAGCACCCGACCGCAGTTATGCGATCAGGGTGGTCCTCAATGTCAAAGATGATAGGCGTGCTAGACCATTTCAGAGGCCTGCGTGACTCGACGGGTGGTTCTGCTGCATTAACTTCCCGCACCCATTGCTTGAGCTGGCGGTGCGAGGTGTGCAGAGAAGCACCACCGTCAACGCACAAGACCTCCGTGGCTTTCTGGAACTCCTGCTCATCAGTCTCCTCGTCATCCATGTCGTCATCGTTGCTGTCATCTTGATCCTTGTCGCGGCCGCAGGGAGGTCTATCTCCTTGCCGCCGCTTGGCCTTGCCGCGGCGTCCTCCTCGGCCGGGACGTTTCTTGCCGGATCCCCCAGCACCTTCCTGGGCTTTCTCTTTGTCGCGCCGCTCATATTCAGCTTTCTGTTGCTCAACAAGCTGCTCGACTTTCTTACAGTTCTAGAGATCATGGCCCTTGGTGCGGTGGATTTTGCAATACTGCTTGTTGGTGTCGTCCTGCTTGTCGGCGACCGCCACCTCCGCGGTAACCCCCTTGCCGGAGTCACCAGCTTTGGCTTCCTTGGCGCCACCACCGTTGCCGGACTGCTCAACAACTAGCACCTCTTTGCTTTTCCTCCTTCTGTTGTTCCGCCGCCGGTTTTTCCTTGCCGGGGCAGCATCTTCACTGTCAGATCCTCCCGTTCCTACATTCTCTCCGGGGAGTCTCCTCCCTTCCTCAGCGCGTGCACACTTGTCGGTCAGTGCATATAGCTCACTAACGTCCCTGATCTTGCACATCGCCATTTCCTCCCGCATCCTACGGTTTCGCATGTTCTGATGGAACGCGCTGATCACCGCGGCGGGGTGGACGTCTGGGATGTTGTGCTGCACACTGCTGAATCTCTGAATGTACTTGCGCAGTGGCTCTCCTTCCTTCTGGGCGAGCAGATGAAGATCACTCTCCTGGCCATGAGGCTTGTGTCCGCCTGTGAAGGCGCCGACAAATTGATGGCACGGGTCAGCCCAAGAGGATATGGAGTTGTCCGGCAAGTGCATGAGCCAGGATCTGACGTTGGGCTTGAGCACCAGCGGGAAGTAGTTGGCAAGGATCTTGTCATCTCGTCCCCCGGCAGCCTGCACCGCAATGGTGTAGATGCTGAGGAACTCCGACGGATGCGTCTTGCCGTCGTACTTCTCTGGTACGTCTGGCTTGAAGTTCTTTGTGCTGGGCCACTGGACTTGCCGCAGCTCACGAGTGAACGCAGGGCAACCTACCGCGTACGGCAGATCGCCTGGTTCCCCTGGCGCATGCATGTCAACAGAGGGCCCAGCGCACTTGTCGGATTGACGTCGCGCTTCTCTTCGGCGCTCGATACGGGTTCGAGCGTCTTCTTGTTGTCGATCATGAAGGACTCGGCGCTGATCGCGACGAGCTCGCGGATCCGACGATGCAGTGGAGTTGCTGTCGAGGTGGATCCGGCGAGTCGGCGATCTTGGCCTTCGGGGCGGTGATTGCATAGTAGTTGCACCTCCGCCCGTTTCGTCGCCACCGGCTCGCGCCCGGCAACCCTGCCGCGGCGGCGACATGCTCGGCTGCCGTGGAGTGTCGCCGTTGGCGTAGCCGATGAGACTCTAAATGGTGGCCCTCCATTTGTCGATCTTGTCCGACGTCGGAGGGTAATCTAGGAGAAGTTGAGCTTGCGCCAAAGTTAAAGCCAGAAGCTTCAAGGAAGGCGACCTTGTTCTTCGGCGCGTTCAGTCCGCCAAGAATTCCAACAAGTTGACGCCGAAGTGGGAAGGCCCTTATCGGGTGAAATGAGTCACAAGGCCCGGCACTGTCCGCCTTGAGACCGAAGATGGCATTCCGGTGAGCAACTCCTGGAGCATAGAACATCTTCGTAAGTTTTTCCCGTAAGGCGCGGTTGCCGGAACCCGTTCTGGCAACCACTTTTTGTACAAGTCTTGTCGTTGTTGCATGTAATCCTTTGTACAAAGCCGGGCGCAGATCCCGTGCGTAAGCAAAACCCCATGTGCTCCGCACAACTTGTCCATTTCATGCATTAGTTTCTTTCCCGCATGTGTAATCTGACACTTTGTGCAGCACCTACATCCAGTAAGCAATAACGAGCCGAAGAGCTCCATATTATTATTTTCTCTTCTTTCTTCTTTTTCAACAAAGGAAAAGAAGGTTCCCTCGCACACAAGTTTGCCGGGGGGAAAGGAGAAGATTGTGGTAGGGACCAGGCGTCGTTCAAGCAAAGTTTTGCCTTGCCGGGAAGCAAACGACAGAAAAGCTAAGTTGCCAAAGTTTGAGCAATCAGTTTTTAAATTTTTGAGTTATCTTCCTCGAACGACCCTGCTTTGTATGGAAAACCTGTGCGCGGAGGAACCAACTCGTGGCTAGTTGCGCCCTTACTTTGTTTCGAGTCCGCTCAACAGCTTAAGTGTGCTGCATCTAGTCACGACAAGGTTTCTTGTCGGAAGCAGCGCCGCCAGCAGGCTGCTGAAGTTCTGCACTCAGCGCTCGCGGCTCGGGTGCTTGCGCCGACAAGTTCCCTAGAAGCGCAGGGTAAAAACATACAAAGGAAGGAATCTAGTAGAGGAAATAACATAGCAATTGATAACAGAGATAAAGTTATATTACAAGATAACTTGTCGCAGCTCTAACAGAATGTTTCCATAACATGACTAGCAGCGACAAGGGAAAAGAAGAAATGGACAGCCTAGTCTACGCGTCCGCCCTCGACCCTCTTGATCTCGCTCACCTTGTCCACAATGGGTGCGACAAGGGCCTTGAGTGCATACAGATCGGCGTCAGGCGGCAAGGACCTGAGGACGTTGGTGAAGCTGAGGCCTAGATTGCGGAAGGCCACCTTCATCAGCACCTTCTGGAGAACCCTGGCGCAGATTTTGCGCGACTCGTCGGCCAGCTGCTTCGGGATCCTCTCCCGGAGCCGCTGGAGTGCCGTTGCCACGCCCTTGAAGAACAGGCTGAGCTTGGCGCTGGGTTGAAGACTCTCGTCGGAAGGATACCCAAAGTCCTCCATCCCCAGCTGCGCCAACTCCTCGTTGATGACGGCGGCAATGTTCACCAAACCCTTGGTCCAGTGCTCCACAGTGTCTCTGAACAAGTTCTGGGTGACTGCAATGCTCTCCAGCAGCGCCGCGTCAGCCTTGACCTTCTCCGACAAGGTCTTCTCCCACTCCTTGGCGGCTTCCAGCGTCTGCGTCAGCGTGGCCAGCTTCAGCTCCAAGTCTGCTTTGGAATCCTTGGCGGCGCTGAGCTCCTTGCCCCTCTCAGCGAGAAGACCTTGCAGCTCACCGTGGGCGGCAGCATCCTTCTCACTCTCACGCTTGAGCGCGGCAAGCTCCTCGCCGCTCTTCCTAATGTTAGCCTCCAGCTGCACCACTTTCTCCTCCAGCTCTTTCTTGGCGGCCTCTGCAATTGCCGCAGCGTCCTTTGCCTCCTTGAGCGCCCCGCCAAGTGCTTGCTCGCGCTCGGCAAGCTCTTCCTCGTAGCTATCGAGGTTGGCCTTCCGCTGCACTAGTTCACCTTCCCGCGCGGACTACTTCTCGGCAGCCAGCCTTTGCTCCTCCTCAGCCTCGGCCTTCTCGATAAGGAAGGCCATGCGCTCCTCGTCGAGTCGCTCCCGCTCCTGCACCAGGGACCGGAGAGCTTCTTGATTTTGGCCCCGGAGCTCCTCCGGGCGCTTCTCCATGTCAACTCCCGCCTTCGCGACAAGCGCTTCCCGGGAAGCTAGTTTGGCTTGCCGGGCGCGGTAGAGTGACAACAGCTTCCGTAGCAGCTGCTCCTCCTCAGGCTCGCCGCTGCTGCTGCTGGGCGCGTCGACCAACGACAGTCCAACAGAGGCGAGCACCTCCCCGTCGAAAGCTTCCCCCTCGACCGGCGCCCTGGAGCCCGACGCCCCAGGTAGCTTGATGAAGATACCGTCGCTGGCCTTCAAATAGGCGCCGGGCTGGGGCTCCTCGGAGCCCGGCTCCACAGAAGCAGCAGAGGGATCGGCAGTCGGTGCAGCGCCTGGCGCTCCTGCGGCCTCAGGGTCGTCAGTGCGATCGCCCGACCCCTCGCCGGCTTCTGCGGCGGCAGCCCTGGCGGCCTCCTCACCGGCGGCCTCGTCAGCATCGGCCCCTTCCTCGCCGGCGCCCTCTGTCTCCATTGGCTCAGCCGCAGATGGGTCTGAAGAACGAAGAAGGGAGAAAAATCAATCCAAAATCTAAGAGAAGAAAATCAGAAGAAGAAGAACCCAAGGGAAAGTTTCTGGGCAAGTGGATTACCTGTGCCAAGATCTGCAGTTGCGGCCTCGGTCGCCGCAGGATCAACGGTGTCGTCCCTTGCCGGAGAGCTGCCCCTTGCCGGAGAGTTCTCCCTTGCCGGAGAGCGCTCCCTTACCGGGAACCCCTCCCTTGGCGGCGTAGTCGAAGCAGATGGCACCTCGGGACCAGCTTCCGGGCGCTCCTGAGATGGCTGCTCTGCTCCTACACAAATTAACAAGCAAGATATCAACAAAGGAAGAAGCACTCAAGCGCGCCCGGCAACAGAAGGCTAAAGCTATGAACTTACGTTGGGGGCTGCGCTGGGGGCTGCTTTGAGGAGTGATTGCCGGGTCCGTCAAGGTGGTCTCGGACACACCACCTACTGACACGATGGGGTCATCTTCGATGACTATCACCGCGGCCTTGGCCCTCTTCGCCGCTCTCTGGGCCAGCGTCCTGAAAAGAAAGGAGTCCAGATTGAAGCAAGTCAGATACAAGATAAAAACAGCAAGATTGAAGAACTATAAGAGCACCAAAGAAGCTTACTCTTCTTCCTCCTCGTCAGAGCTGAGCGCGGAAAGATCGAAGTCCGGCTCCCCTCTGGTGCGGCGAGGCGGAGGAGTAGGATCCCTTGCCCGCTTGGCGGGGGCGGTGGCGGTGGCCCGGGATGATCCCGCTCCAGTTGTCGCTGCTGCGTGAGGCGCTCCCTCGGCAACATGACTTGCCGCGGTAGAGCGTGTCACACGGCTTGGCGGCTGTTGAGCCGGCTGCCGCCCCGCTACATCCGCGGCCCTGCGAAGACGCCTTCTTGGCGGGGCCGGGGGCTCCGCCTGCGGCAAGCCTTTTGAGGGCTCGGGCTCTTCCACGCCGGCCTCACTCGGCTCGGCTTCAGAACCGGCAAGCTCTTCCTCGCCAATGAACTCCGCGCGCTCGGCAAGGTTTGCCGCCTCTGCAGCCTCCGCCTCCTCCACAGTGAACCCAAACACGCCCGCGGTAGCTGCGGCCGCAACCTCTTCTTCCCTAGTGGCGATGCGTTGCAGCTCCTCATCGGTGGTGTCACGGGTGAGGTTTTTCTGCTCGTTAGCGTGGACCGGCACCTCTTCCAAGTTGTCGAAGAACGCTTGCACAACGTCATCCGCAGGCTCTTCCCAAGTTGGGACGATTCCGTGTGAATCGCACAACGGCATCATGGCGCGGATCCGGTCAAGCGAAGAGTTATTGCACAAAGGAACTACGCCCCTCGGCAGTGTGAATGGGTGCTGGGGGTCGCGTTTGAACAACTCCAGAAGCATCGCATCCAGCTCCAGGACGGTGAAGTTGTAGTTGAGGCCCGGCCGCAGCCTCATGATGTCCGCCGAATTCTTGAATTCCCAGGCGGGCCTCCCCCTCTCCTGCAGGGGGGCAATGCGGCAGCGAAGGAAATCTGCCCCGACAGCACCTACAGTGAGCCCGGCAAGCCTGAGGCGAAGGATCCTAGTGATGGCAATCTTCAGCCTCTCGTCTTCCGGGGCCACGTTGCTCCAGTCATTGTCGCGCACTATTGGAGTTTGGCGCACGGCGGTGAAGGGCTGCGGATTCTCCTCGACAATCCAGCACCACTCCGCTCTCCACTCATCCCACTTGCTGCGGAGCTCACCATCCAAGTACGCCTCCTTCTTGCCGACTCTCGAGACCCAGGCAATCCCTCCGGCAAGCGGCTCTCCTCTCTCTACCCGAGGTATGAAGTAGTGGCGGAAAAGGGCAACACTGGGGTGGACTTCGACAAAGTTTTCGCACAAATGTGCGAAAACTGCCATGGTCAGGACATCATTGGGGGTGAAGTCAAGGAGGCGGAAGCCGTATGTGTTCATGATCTCGCAGAAGAACTCCGAGAAGGGTGGGCAGAGCCCGCAGTAGAAGAATAGCGCGACGAATGGGTACCCGTTTGGAGCCAGCTCCGAAGCAGCGGCCGGGAGTACCCTCGTGCGCGGATGCGCCCGCGTCTCCGTCGCCCAGAAGAGGTAGAAGTACTCCCTCAGCTCCTGCACGCCGAGCTGGGGGGAGAAGATCGCCCGCTCCTTCCGCAGTGCCGCGAGCCGCTGCGCCTCGGCCGACTTCACGCCCTTTCCCTTGTCGGCTTTCGGGGCCATGGTGGAGGTGGTGAGGGAGGTCGACGGCGTGGTGATGCTGGTGGCAATGGGGAGCGGAGCGCTGCTCTCTCGGCTTCGAGAAGAAGGGGGGAGCAGCAGAGGTTCGTGAAGATGAAGTAGCAGCAACCAAGCAAGGGGGAACGAACTGCCCCTGTTTCCTCTGCTTATAAAGAGGGACGGGGCGGACGTTTCGCCCTTCCGAATAAACAACCACCCACGATCTCTCCCACGATGCCGCATTCAACGCGTGCCATTATGGGAGAGCGCGGTGGATACGGAGCGAGATTCGGTGTGGCCCAGCCCGCGTGTGCCTGTGCCCTATCTTGGGCCTGGCCCAACAGCGCTCGGCACCGTGTCTGGCCCAGGCCGGGGCCTCCTGTCGGTGTACTAGAATAAGGGTACCCTAGTACCCTGAACTTGTGCACGGGCAGTTGCAGCACCCCGCGGCAAGGCTGGCAGGGCGAACGCCAAGATCCTCCATGGCTCCTTTAGAGCCATTCAAGAACAAAGTATTTAGGCTCAGGAGACAAGGCCCCAGCAAGAGGAGCTTGCCGGGAAGGCCAACGAAGACACGCCAAGGAACTTGCCGCGACGCGCCTCGCGCTCCGGCAAGGCAACAAGGCCCCGGAAAGAGGAGCTTGCCGGGAAGACCAACCAAGGTACCTCGAAGCCCGGTGAGCGACAAGCTTCCGGACCCGACAAGATAGCAGCAGCGGCAAGGCATTTGCCGCGGCAGGCGGCCACTCTGTGCCCACGCTCCAGCTCATCCGCCAACGTGTCGTTCTAGGGGCCTCTCCAGACGCGCGTGGCGGGAGGCTGTGCAGCCAGCGGTGCACTGTGGCATGCGAAGCTAACAAGATCGCCATCGTGGCGAATGGTGGCGCCCCTAACGGTCCCTTTCTGCACTGTTTGGGCGACTCAGACGGGCATTTAATGCCCTTGTCCCCTGCCGTCAGGGTTAGGTAGGGTGCACTATACAAGCAATTGTACCAACCACCTCACTTTTTACGTTTATACCCTCCTCTACGTTGCCACCTGTCGGTGACCCCTTTAGCGTATAAAAGGAGGCCCATGCGCAACGTAGAGGGGGTTCGAACAGTTCGCTTCGATTCATTCGTAGCCCAGAAAACACTACGCTCTCTCTCTAGAGCAAGAACACAAGAGAATACAACCAGACAAGCAGCAGTAGGAGTGTTATCTCTTCGGAGAGCTCCGAAGCTGGGTAAAACTGCTCGTGTGCTTCGCCTCGATCCGCTCTTCGTGTGACCTCCGCCCCCCGCGGAACCGAAAGGGGCCCGGTCCTCCGGCCCCATAGGTGTTCGTGGATCAGTTTTCCCCGACAAATAATTAATATAACTAGTTTATTTTTAGTAAAAAAATTGTCGAATATAGTTAGATATATTAATGTTAAATGTTAGATGAATATATATTTGGCTAGATATTAATTAATGTTAGATAGTAATAGGTGTTTAATGTTTCACCTATATGAACATAGGAAATGTCATCTGATGACGAAAAAGATTTCATTATGTGCGAACACTGTGAAGACCAGCACGGCCTGTGTGATAGAAATTTCCTTGTTGATGGTAGGCGCTTCAGCATCAAGCTGGATGAGACATTCGAAGTTGATACAATAAGTCACTTTGTCAATTATTATTTGAATGCAAAACTTATGCTTCATTTGCTTCAACTTATAATTTTAAATTTTCACTATTCTACTAGCGCATCCCCTGCCATGCAAGAATTTTTGACTTGGATAAGATAGGTTTTAGTGATATAGATGATATGGAGGTAAAGAGAGTTTACTTGAAGATGGAGCATGGGTATACTTTCAACGTCAAATTATATAATGGAGACACATACACCCATTTTGAATGCAAAACTTGGCAAGCACTATGCAAGGCTTATGCATTTGAGCCTGGTATGGTTGTCACCTTTGATATTTGTCCGGAAGATGATATTGAAGGTAATATAGACATCTGGGTCGATGTGCAAATGCCTCCAGTTCTACCATTATGTGAGTTTTTCTCAACCATGCATGCATATGTTTATGTCTTTGATATAGTTTATTCAAAAATAGTTGACAACTAATTTGTATTGTCAACTTATTTCGGTTCAAGCAAACATGTTCGGCGCTTGGTAGACAAGACCTACTACTGCCCCGGGGCTCAACTAAACTGCGAGGAGATAAGTCATTATGTTTCATGGCTTGAGGATTTTAATACTGTCAAGACAAATTTTTTTCCTGAACTTTGAAGTGTTAGTACTCAAAACGTGCGACCAATGGTGATCGTATTGAACTACGGTCACATCTATAATCGAAAGATGGTAAGATTTTAACTATTTGTCCTTAGTTAGTGCATATTTTGCATACATTATTTTTGAAGCTAAACTTTCATTGCTTAGTATATTAATCACTATACGATGTTCTTCAACAGGGACTTCCGATGACAGTTGTGCCTCAGTGGATCGAGACTAAAGGCGACATGTCAATGGTTAGCTTACGGCCAAGATATCCTACATTCCACATGAGTGCATTCAGGATTTCTGAAATCGAAGAATGCTTAATAGTGAAAGATTGGAGCAAAATTGTTAACGATCGCAGAGAAGTACTAGGGGGAAGCAAGGAGAAGCGCAACCCAAGATTAGGAGATAGATTCATCTGCATGCTCCAGTATGATGAATCAGGAGAGCTATACATGTTCTATGCTATTCTACCTGAGAGGGAGCAGCACTAGTTCATGCTCTTAATTAGTGTCTCATGTCCGTGTCCTGAACTTCGATGTTGGTGATGATTATGTTGAACTCAATGATATCTTTGCTTCTGTTACAAAGTGAATGTTTCCTCTTTAAGCTAGCCAGTGTTGGTGATGATTAGATAGCTAGCGGTAATGACTATGATGATTAAATAGTGGTAATTAGACGACTACGATGATTTTTATCTAGCTAGAGTTTATTTATTTATTAATATGCGATGATGATGATGATGACGACTACAACACATTATAACGTAAAACAATCCTAAATTAAATTGATAACACAAATTTAATTCAAAAATACAAAATAAAACAAAAACCCACAAACATTTAGTACCGGTTGGTGTTACCAACCGGTACTAAAGGGCTGCCGGCCCCCGGAGCTGGCTCGTGCCACGTGGTTTCCCTTTAGCACCGGTTCGTGCTGAACCGGTACTAAAGGGGAGGGGGGCTTTAGTGCCCACACTTCAGTGCCGGTTATGGAACCAGCACTAAAGGGCCTTACGAACCGGTGCTATTGCCCGGTTCTGCACTAGTGGCCATTCCTCCACCCCACGATCTGCATGGCTCCTGTCCTCGTGATACGCACCTGCATGGTGCCTCCCACCATCCACTATACCTTCATGGTTCCGTGCCTCGGAAGGAGGAGCCACATGGTGTTGTGCCCGGTGTGGGGATCCGCTCTTCACCGCAGCTTGCCGTTGAGTTAGTTCAGCCCGAAGATTCTGCTCCCGTTTCTGCTCTAGTTTCATTCTGAGGTCACTGTTGTGCCTGTCCGTCACCTTAGCTGCGTCCTTAGAGGGACTGTGGTAACCAACCTATGGTTGCATGGTTAGAGGGATTGTGGTATCCCCGGCCCAGCAGGGTTCAAATCCTGGTGCTCGCATTTATTCCTGGATTTATTTCAGGATTTCTGGCGATGCGCATTCAGTGGAAGGAGACGTTCCCGTCGAAGACGAGGTGCCTACGGTGACTTCGTAAATTTCAAGATGATATGCCGGCTCAATCTTTCAAAGGTGCTCATAGGGATAGGGTGTGCGTGTGTGCGTTCATAGGGGTGAGTGTATGCACGCGTATATGAGCGCTTGTGTCTGTACTGATGTTCAAAAAAAGTAGGTTGCATGTTTTTTTAATTGTTTGGATTATTTACCACATGAGAGACCCATGTGTGGCCACGCTAGCACAGGACCACTAGATTGACCATAAATTAGAGGACTGTCTGTGAAGACCATATATTAGGCATGAGTCAAGCTTGGAGCTGAAGTTGAGACCAATGCCGGTGCCCATTCTAGAAACCTGCTAGTTGTAGAACGACACGATGTCATGTTGCATGGAAAGTGGGATCATAGTTTGACATATTTGACTATTCAATTGTTACGTGGAAAGAACTTTGCTCTGCCGAGGTGAAGGCCTAGAGGCAGTATCGAGCTATGCTCACGACGACGCTGATAAATGCAAGAGGAAGAAGAGTTTGGCATCCCAAAGATTTGAATGTAATTTTATTTTTTGGTATGTGTGTTTGTAAGGACTTGTGATGCTTAAACTACAAAAATTCCTTATGGCCTTATGCAAATAAAAATTAGCATGCAAATCATACCAACTAGCCTTTTTGTACAAGTCACAATTTGTTGTATTTTTGTTATCAGTTTTTGCATATGCACATAATATAGCATTACTTACATGTATGAATTATTTCAATTGGTGAATAGAGATAAATGTAGTGAGTTTGGGCGTAAAATGTTGAAGCTGTAAGGTGATTTCCTCTCGTCATCATTCATGCGCCGATCAACAAAAGAGAATTGGAGGCACTGGAAGTGGTCCCGTGAAACCTGAACACCAGATGGCTAAGTACTCTTGAGCAAAACCAAGCTACAATGCTAGCGTTTGACCTGCAAGCTTGTATGCATGCTACCCCATAGAGTTTTTTTTCTCGTTGTATCATCTGAGCTAAAATCCAACGAGCCCTTTCGTCTTGGCAGTACAGAAAAAAAATCCAGAATATGTGTTCTGTTCTAGAACACTCTAAAGAAGAAGGCAGTACATGAGGCAAATGCTGTATATTTTGCGCTCAGCTAACATTAAAATTTAGCCTCCATAGAAGCTGGAGACCCTATTAATTGTTCCAAGAGAATATGTAACTTTGAGCATTATGCGATCATAAGAATAGAACATAACCAATGAAAGCCTTTAAAAACCCAACTTTATTCATAGCCGATAATAGTTACATCCTTTATGATGAGAGGTACAATTTAAATTCGAGGTTAACCAGTGTAACCCTAGCTTACGTATACATAAAAAAAAGCAAGGCTCGCTAAAAGATCTCAAAATTGAAAAATCAAGAACCTTTCTTGGAATCGATCGACGACGGGGAACTTCGGTGGGCTGGGAACCGTTCGCTCGCGGTCCGAAGCCTGGCACGGTGCAGGCATGCCAGCCTATGGGCTGGGCCTAGTGCCTATGCACATGCGCATGTGGTCCAAAATCTTCTCTAAGAGGAAATAAGCATCACACACTTGAAAATGAAAGAAATGTTTAGAGGGAAAGAGAGTGGACTAGATCCCAAGTAGAACATGTGGCTTAGATTGCCACCTCTAGTGAGAAAGGCAATAGCCATGCTTTTCCCTACACACACACACACACATAAACACTATTCTGAACACGGGATCAGAATAATATTCTGATCACAACCTGAACTGCCTGAGTAACGCGCCTGAACTTCCCTCTGTATGAAACCGACCTTCGGACTATCTTCGCAACCATGGCTTCCCCGCGAAATATTCTGGTTAGTCGTGTTCTATATGATGTTAGTGAAATCTAGAAACATTTTTTTGCAACTAAATACTGGTTTTAAATAGGAATCTGGATCGTTGGCGGATTTTGCTCTTGGGTCGTGATGAAATTGCGTTTTTTGCAATTTTACTACCTGAGTTGTTCGACCTCAACTTCTCCCAGTGCTAGGTTGAACTTCCGCCAACATTGTCCAAATGGGGCTTGCGATATACTATTGGAAAGCTATGGACACCAGTATCATTACCCAAATTAAAATTTTGGCAAAATGTAAGCAGTTTAAGAGCAGTTTTGAAAATCGTTTTTTGTCATACAAAAAATGTGAATCGTATTTTCGATTGCATTTTAAAACCGTTTATCAGGATGAGGCAAATAATATGGCATTGGAAAGCTGCTGCAAAACCGCTCCTTCCACATGTTCAATATTTTCTCTAATTCCCTACGGTTAAAGAGTAATTTGGAAAATCGTAAAATTTCGCAAACCGAACAGCCGAGTTCGTATTTTTGATGTCATTTCTAAACGGCTAATCCAATTGAGGTAAATGATATGGCATTGGAAAGCTTATGAAAATGCGCTACTTTTTCATGTTGATTTTTTTTTCTAATTTTGAACGGTTTAAAAGTGATTTATCAAACGGTCCAAGTTGCACCGAGTTCGTATTTTCGAGCTAATTTTTTAACGGTACGTCCGAATGTAGCAAATGATATGGCGTTGGAAATCTTGAGGAAATGCGAAACTTTTTGGTATATATTGTTTCTCCCAATTCCTTACTGTTTTAAGTCAATTTTGAAAATGGCTAAAAACATATTTTCGCCGTAATTTCTACAAACTTTATCGGAATGGGGCCAATAATATACCGTTGAAAAGCTCAGGAAAATGCGAAAACTTCCAAGTTGATGGTTTTTCATTTATTCCTAGCCATTTTCAAGTAATTTTGAAAATGGCGAGATCATTCGTTCTGCCTTTATCGCGAAACAGATTCTTCGAAAATGCACCGCGTGAACAACCTGAACTTCTCGACATGTCTACTTGAACTTCACTCTGTTTTTCACGTGCTTTTTTTGCCTGTAGCTCTCCATCCACTCACCGGAACACTCACCGGAATTGAGCAAGTAATATACCGATGGAAAGCTGATGTAAACACGCAACTTTCCTATGTTGATCGTTTTTTCATACTTGCGACTATTTTAAAAGTTTTTCATCTCAAATTCATTCATTATAGTAGTCGAACTTCCTGCTGTTTTCACGTTGAACTTCTGTGACGTATTTTCGTTTGTAATTTTCTCATCCATTTCGTGAGTGTTACACAAATGATATTCTTTTTGTACAAACCTCTCTCACAATATTTTCTTTAACTTTTCCCGACCGAGGACTTGAACTCACACAAATGATATTCCTGCTGTTTTGAAGTAAATTAGAGAAATGGATCGTGATTTCTGCCTTCATTGCAAATGGAAACGCACTGCGTGAAGTAGTTGAACTTCTCGGGCATGTCTGTTTGAACTTCACCCTGTTTTTGACGTGCTGTTTTTTGCACTGCGTGAAGTAGTTGAACTTCTGGGGCATGTATGTTTAAACTTCACTCTATTGCACTTTATTGTTTTTTTCTTATATGAAATATACACTATGTAGTACGTGAACTTCTGGTTATTATAATTTTGAACTTCTCTCTGGTTTGAGAGAATTATTTTAAAACACAAAAAACAACATATTTTTTATGTATTTTGGACATCTAAATACACGGTGAACCTCTCTCACAAGAATATTTTGAACTTTTCCTCGCAGAGCACTTGAACTTCTACCAACAATTTTTTTTGTTTATGAGTTGTTTTTAAAAGTTCAAAAAATGGTGTTGTGTTTTTATTTTTTGAACTGGTAAATCCTATGTTTTAATAAACTCCGAACTTCTCTGTTATTTCAATATGAACTTCAGCTTTTTATATTTTGAGTAAAGAATTGCATTTGATTTTTATATGGAAAAATCGAACATGGAAATACAAGGTGAACCTCTCTCGCAAGAATTTTTGAACTTCTCCGGACAAAGCACTTGAACTTCTTTCAACAACCTTTTAAGCTTTTATTCTTCTATACTTTTATTCTCACCTGAAATGCATTCCTTGTAGTACTTGAACCTCTCGTTGTTTTCACTATGAACTTCTGTCGCATTTTTGTGTATACATCGAATTACACCCAAATGAAAGTCGGATGCCATTTCTTGCCATTTTAAAAAAATGTAATTGGAGGTCGGACATCCTGCAATATTAATTATGAACAACATACACCAATTTGTTTTAACTGTTTTTCGGAATAAAGTGTGTGATATACACTTTGGAAGAGAGCATAGGATATACCGTTTGGAAAGTTTTTTTAATACATTATGAAACTCTCTCACACGAATTCCTAAACTTTCGCAGGCCGAGCACTTGAACTTCTAGCAACAAAAAATATACCTTTTTATTTTATTTTTCTCATACGAAAGTAACGAAAGACAGACCATGCAGTACGTGAACTTCCGGTTGTTATCCCTTTGAACTTCTCTCTGGTTTGAGAGAATTATTTTAAAACACCAAAAATAACATATTTTATGTGTTTTTGGACATCTAAATACACGGTGAACCTCTTTCGGAAGAATTTTTGAACTTTCCAGTGCCGAGCACTTGAACTTCTAGCAACAAAACTTTTAGCCTTGACTTTTTCATTCTTTTTTTCATATAAAATGCACACCGTGTAGTATGTGAACTGTTGCAGTTATCAAGCTAAACTTCTTTCGGTTACGTGAAAAAATTTGAGTTTTTTATAGGCATTGAACCACTCTACCTTTTTTATTTGAACTTCATTGTGTATTTTTTAGAAATGTAATAAACATTGTACAACTTCTTGGTAATTTCAGACTGAACTTCTTGGTTTACTCGTTAGTAATGGAAAAAATTCGAGTTTTCTTAATAAATATTGAACCGCTCCAGTTTTTGAAATTGAACTCCTTGGTTTATTATTTAGTAACGAGGCAAATGAAAGTTTTTATTTATATCGGACTTCTCTATTTTTGTAATTTGCACTTCTTGATTATTTCTTTGAGTAACGAAATATCCTAGTTTTGTAATAAATATTGGACCGTCGGTTATTTAAATTTGAATCTCTAGATTTTTTTAATTTTAGAAATGTCGAAAGTCATTTTTTATGGTTTTTGGACTTCTCTATTTTTAAAATTTGAACTTCTTGTCTTTTTGTTTTTAGAAATGGTGGAATATCCGCTTGTGAGTGCTCTTTTATTTTTGAACTACTATGTTATTTTGGTTTGACCTTCTGGGTTTTTCTATACTTAATGATATGTTTTTGTTACAAATATGAAGGACTCTGTTATTTTAATTCGAACTTTTTGAGTATCTTTTTTTGATAACAGGAAAATCCATGGGATTTTTTTCTACAGCCATAACATTTTCTTTGAACTCTCCAACTTATTAAATTTTAACTTCGAGAGTTAATATTTTCTAGGTGACATTTATTTTCTTCTTTGGTATCTACATCGAACCACTTAGTTTTTTTAATTTGAACTTCCTGGTATATTCTTTAATAACTAGTGAAATTCGAGTTTTGTATTAATCATCGAACCGCTCTGTTATTTAAATTTTAACTACTAGCTTTTAAAAAAATTGGGCAAAATTCATTTTTATTTACCTTTTTGAACTACTTTTTAATTTTTTTCTTTGAAAATTGGGTCTAGTGCCCCATGGTAAATAATTATGTGTACATTTTTTTGGCGAGACATGAATGGTGAAAAGATTCTAACAAGATACATTAACTTGCTTCAGTTTTTTGAATTTTCGTTTTTATTTAAATTTCAACTTTTTGAAAATTTCCCCATGGATGTAATGGGGTTCCCGACATACATCAGTGGAGCACTAGTTCTCTGAGAAAAGGAAATAAAGGAAAACAAAAAAATCCTTCTACCATAGATGTCCCTACTTAGTACATGCCCCACCACGCCTTGAACTAGTAGTCTCAATTAAAAAATACAACTAGTACTTGGCCACCTAGCATTCTGCCTGCATCTTGCACAAACTTTCAGTGCTTGTCTGTTCTTTATTTATGGAACTATGCATATGCAGCAGAACTGCTGTTGAAATACTTTTGATTGCAGAGTTCTCCTGTTTTTTCCGTATATTATCTTCGAACTTCATTGGTTTTTGCATCTGACCTTCCAATCATTCTACGATGGCGGCTCATCCGTATTAGGCCACGAAGTCCCCATACAGAAGCAATCATCAACATTTTTTACATTTTGATCTGAATTTGGAGCGAGAAGAACAACTCTCATGGACAATAGTGAGCAAAAGGAAATCCTTTGCTGCGGCTGCCTGGATCTCGCGTTCCTCAACCCACCACAGTCCGTTCCAATAGGACTTATAACACTTTCAACTTCCTGAAGGGACTAACATTGTAAGAAATTACTGATTTTAGAGGTCTAATCACTGCTAGGCAGGATTTTACATCCACTCAAGAGAGCGGATCACCTTGGCGCAAGCCCCTAGAAGGAAGAAAGATTCTCGAGAAGCCACCATTTAGTTTAACAAAAAACCTAGCTAAAGTGACACATGTCATAATCATTCAGATCCACATTTGAGCAAGACCAAATCTGGCTAGCACTTGCTCTAAAAAAATCCACTCCACATGGTCATATGCCTTCATCATATCTAGCTTCACCACACAAAGCGGTGTCTTCCTCCTCCTCGTCCTAATCGCATGGGTGCATTCATATGCCACCAAAACATTATCTGTTATAAGTCTCCCCAGAACGAAGGCACTTTGTTCATTAGAAATCAACACAGGGAGGATCCCCTTGCGCATGTTAGCAACCACCTTCGTGGCAATCTTACACAACACGTTACATAAACTAATCGGCCGAAACTGAGAAAGAAGTTCTGGTGAGCTCACTTTAGGGATCATCACAATCACCGTGTCATTGAATGAGTCCAGAGTAGCTTCGCCCGAAAGAAACACCCTAACTACTGAACACACATCCGCTTTTAACAGTGACCAGTGTTGCTGATAAAAGAGAACTGGCAAGCCATTGGGACCGGGCGCCTTTGTTGGTCTCATCTGAAAGAGAGCCTGCTGAATCTCCTCATCAGATATAGGGGCCGTTAACTTGTCATTCATCTCCTCAGAAATAACCGGATCAAAATGATTAAGAAGTCTCTCTACAGGGGCGGAGCCGGTTGAAGTGGGCGGCAGAGGGGAAGCAGTTCGCCGGAGAGTGGGATGCCGGCGGCTGTGGGGGATGGGTCGTGGGGGGTCGGTGGAGGTGGAAGTTCCTGGTCGCGCGGCTGAGGAGTTTGGGAACATCCTGTCGGCTGTATATAGAGGGCGCCGTGATCCAAATAGTTATTCTAATCCTGAGATTAGAATAGTGCTACTCTATATATATATATATATATGGCTTATGCACAACATCTCCATCATCATTATCAGTACCTAGTGACAAGAGAAAGAGAGAGAAGATATAACCCACAAGTATAGGGGATCGCAATAGTTTTTGAGGAGTGATAACCAGAAAGGCATCTATTTTTCTAAGCATACGAGTGATAACCCACAAGTATAGGGGATGGCAACATTTTTCGAGGGTAGAGTATTCAACCCAAATTTATTGATTCGACACAAGGGGAGCCAAAGAATATTCTCAAGTATTAGCAGCTGAGTTGTCAATTCAACCACACCTGGAAACTTAATATCTGCAGCAAAGTATTTAGTAGCAAAGTAATATGATAGTAGTGGTAACGGTAGCAAAAGGTAACGATATTAAAAGTAATGTTTTTGGTATTTTGTAGTGATTGTAACAATAGCAACGGAAAAGTAAATAAGCGGAGAACAATATATGGAAAGCTCGTAGGCAATGGATCGGTGATAGAGAATTATGCCGGATGCGGTTCATCATGTAACAGTCATAACCTAGGGTGACACAGAACTAGCTCCAATTCATCAATGTAATGTAGGCATGTATTCCGAATATAGTCATACGTGCTTATGGAAAAGAACTTGCATGACAACTTTTGTCCTACCCTCCTGTGGCAGCGGGGTCCTAGAGGAAACTAAGGGATATTAATTCCTCCTTTTAATAGAGTACCGGACCAAAGCATTAACACATAGTGAATACATGAACTCCTCAAACTACGGTCATCACCGGTAAGTATCCCGATTATTGTCACTTTGGGGTTAACGGATCATAACACATAATAGGTGACTATAGACTTGCAAGATAGGATCAAGAACTCTCATATATTGATGAAAACATAATAGGTTCAGATCTGAAATCATGGCACTCAGGCCCTAGTGACAAGCATTAAGCATAGCAAGGTTATAGCAACATCAATCTCAGAACATAGTGGATTCTAGAGATCAAACCCTAACAAAACTAACTCGATTACATGCTAAATCTCATCCAACCCATCACCGTCTAGCAAGCCTACGATGGAATTACTCATGCACGACGGTGAGCATCATGAAATTGGTGATGGAGGAAGGTTGATGATGACGATGGCGACAGATTCCCCTCTCCGGAGCCCCGAACGGACTCCAGATCAGCCCTCCCGAGAGTTTTTAAGTCTTGGCGGCGACTCCATATCATAAAACGTGATGAATCCTTCTCTTAGATTTTTTTTCTCTCCGAAACCAAATATATGGAGTTGGAGTCGAGGTCGGAGGAGCTCCAGGTGGCCCACGAGGTAGGGGGCGCCCTAGGGGGCAGGCGCGCCCCCACCCTCATGGCTAGGGTGTGGGCTCCATGGTCTTCATCTTTTGCAAGAATTTTTTATTATTTCAAAATAGACGTTCTGTGAAGTTTCAGGTCATTCCGAGAACTTTCGTTTCTGCACATAAATAACACCATGGTAATTCTGCTGAAAACAGCGCCAGTCCGGGTTAGTTCCATTCAAATCATGCAAGTTAGAGTCCAAAACAAGGGCAAAAGTGTTTGGAAAAGTAGATACGACGGAGACATATCAACTCCCCAAGCTTAAACCTTTGCTTGTCCTCAAGCAATTCAGTTGATAAACTGAAAGTGATAAAGAAAAACTTTTACAAACTCTGTTTGCTCTTATTTTTGCAAATATGTAAAGCCAGCATTCAAGTTTTCAGCAAAGATTATGAACTAACCGTATTCACAATAACGCATAGGTCTCATGTTTACTCATATCAATGGCATAATCAACTAGCGAGCAATAATAATAAATATCGGATGACAACACTTTCTAAAAATAATCATGATATAATATAATAAGACGGTATCTCGCTAGCCCTTTCTGAGACCGCAAAACATAAATGCAGAGCACCTTTAAAGATCAAGGACTGACTAGACATTGTAATTCATGGTAAAAGAGATCTAGTGAAGTCATACTCAATGTAAACTAACAATAATGAATGCAAATGACAATGGTGCTATCCAACTGGTGCTTTTTAATAAGAGGATAATGACTCAACATGAAAGTAAATAGATAGGCCCTTCGCAGAGGGAAGCAGGGATTTGTAGAGGTGCCAGAGCTCGGTTTTGAAATAGAGGTGAATAATATTTTGAGGGGTATACTTTCATTGTCAACATAACAACCAAGAGATGGCGATATCTTCCATGCTACACACATTATAGGCGGTTCCCAAACAGAATGGTAAAGTTCATACTCCCCCTCCACCAACAAGCATTAATCCGTGGCTTGCTCGAAACAACAAGTGCCTCCAACTAACAACAGTCCTAGGGGGAGTTTTGTTTTGCAATTATTTTGATTTAGTTTGCATAAAGCATGGGACTGGGCATCCTGGTGACCAACCACTTTCTCGTGAGTGAGGAGCGGAGTCCACTCCTCTTTAGAATAACCCACCTAACATGGAAGAAACAGACAGCCCTAGTTGATACATGTGCTATTCGAGCATACAAAACAGGATATTTATTTGAAGGTTTAGAGTTTGGCACATACAAATTTACTTGGAACGGCAGGTAGATACCGTAAATAGGTAGGTGTGGTGGACTCATATGGAACAACTTTGGGGTTTATGGGATTTGGATGCACAAGCAGTATTCCCGCTTAGTACAGGTGAAGGCTAGCAAAAGACTGGGAAGCAACCAGCTAGAGAGCAACAACAGTCATGAACAAGCATTAAAATTAATCAACACTGAATGCAAGCATGAGTAGGGTATAATCCACCATGAACATAAATATTGTGAAGGATATGTTGATTTTGTTTCAACTACATGCGTGAACATGTGACAAGTCAAGTCACTTAAATCATTCAGAGGAGGATACCACCCTATCATACCACATCACAACCATTTTAATAGCATGTTGGCACGCAAGGTAAACCATTATAAGCTCCTAGCTAATCAAGCATGGCACAAGAAACTGTGATCTCTAGTTGTCATTGTAAACATGTTCATTCATAATAGGCTGAATCAGGAATGATGAACTAATCATATTTACAAAAACAAAAGAGGCCGAGTTCATACCAGCTTTTCTCATCTCAGTCAGTCCATCATATATCGTCATAATTGCCTTTCACTTGCACGACCGAACGATGTGGATAATAATAATAATACTGCACGTGCATTGGGCAAAGCTGGAATGTGCAAGCATTCAATAAACAGGAGAAGACAAGGCAATATGGGCTCTTTTATCAGATCAACAATAATGCATATAAGAGCCACTTCAACAATTTAATTATGGTCTTCTCCTATCGACCCCCAAATAAAAGAAAAGAAATAAAACTATTTACACGGGAAAGCTCCCAACAAGCAGAAGAAGAACATGAAATATTTTTGGGTTTTATTTTTAATTACTACTACAAGCATGGAAAGTAAACTAATTAAAAGCTACAACTAATTTTTTTGGTTTTTCTTAAGGTTTATTAAACACACAAGAAGAAAGCATAAAAAGGAGAATAAACTAGCATGGATATTACAATGAAAAAGTATGAGCACCGACATCTAGCAATAAGTGTGTGAACATGAATGTAATGTTGGTGGGAAATACGTACTCCCCCAAGCTTAAGCTTTTGGCCTAAGTTGGTCTATGGCCACGGCTGGCCTGGCGGATATCCATAGTAATAGTTGGGGTCGTACTGAGATGAAGAAGACTCTGACTGCCACTGGTTGGCAATCATCTCCGAATCCCACAGGTAATTAGACTGACGTGGAGGATCAAGTTGTGGTTCCGACTCTGGCTCTGTGGCTGATGTAGGGTTATGGTAAGCATGAATGTTCTCCGGCAAGACGAGGTACTGGCCTGTAGATAAATCAAACAAGGAAGGAGCAGACAAGGTGATAGTCTCAGGATGCCGTTTATCAAAGAACAATTTGTATTTCAACTCCCCTTCCCTATTCTTTATAATAAAATCATGCGCTACCATACTCTTATAATCTAAATAAACAGTAGGCAGTAATTTTTCTTCTTTTTCGTAGTGCCTAATAGGTATGTTATAATGTGCAGCAAGGTGTGAAGCATAAATACCACCAAAGATTGGTCCTTTTGTACGGTTCAGACTTAACCGTTTAGCGATAATACCGCCAATACTAACAGATTCATCACGGATAAGCCATGGAACGAAATAAAAATATAAGGAACACTAAGGTTTCCACAGTTTCCGCGACCAATTAAGCAACGACTAGCAACTATTGCAAAGTAGCGTAAAATAGGAAAATGTATGCTAGTGATTCTTGCATCGGAAGCCTTCCTAGTTTCCCCTACAGTAATAGTATCAATAAAACCGTCCACATCCTTACGATGTGGTTCCTCTAAACTACCCTCGAAAGGTATTTTGCAAAACCTGCAAAAGTCATATAGTGACATCTTCTTAACCACATCATATAAATGAAACTCTACCGAAGGAGGTGATTCCTTAGGATAATAGTAGAAGTTTTGCACAAGTATTGGTGAGTAAGAGATACTGTTCGCGTTGGTCGCGGAGGAAGTCGATGAGGCCTGCATTTTTAGCCAATTCATAAAAATCCTCATAAATCCCGGTTGCTCTCAAGAAATCATCGGACGGCCATTCACACGGCCGAACCTCCGCGGTGCGAGGCAAATTATATTTGGGCTTCTGCGCCTCTTCATTTTGCTTTTCCCTTGAGCTTCGACTCGATGAGCCCCTCAAAAATGTCTTCATCATTTTCTGAAAAATTCTGAAATTTTTAGTAACTTCAAAATAAAAGTGAACTAAACTCAATAAAATTGATAGCAACTACTCCTACAAGTGCCTAGAGCCTATATCATGCATCAAAACTACTTTTGACCAAATAAATTTGACATGCAAGCTCAAGAAAAGGGTCATCTAAGCAGCAAAAATATGCAATGAATAAAGCACTAGAACAAAAATTGATTGGACCAATGGAGGAGTCACATACCAAGGAACAATCTCCCCAAGCAGTTTTGTGAGAGGTGCTTTGAGCAAGGAGATTGAAAATGGCATCAAAATGAGCTAGAACTCGTGCTTGGGCTGGATATTCGTGTTTGTGGGAGGAAGAAGAAGTGTGTGGGTGCAGGAATAAGTGGAGGGGGCCATCATGGGCCCACGAGGCACGGCGGCGCGCCCCTGACCCTGTTGGCCAGGTGCCAGCTCCCCCTGCTATGTTCTCAGTGCCAAATATTCCCAAATATTCTGGAAAAAATCATATTTAAATTTCAGGGCATTTGGAGAACTTCTATTTTCGGGGTATTTTTATATTGCATGGGTAATTCAGATAACAGACAGAAAATACTATTTTTATTTTATTTAATATAAATAACAGAAAGTAAAAAGGAAGGTACAGAGAGTTGTGCTTTCTAGTTTCATCCATCTCATGCTCATCAAAAGGAACCCACTAACAAGGTTGATCAAGTCTTGTTAACGAACTCATTCCGAATAACATGGAACCGGAGAAATTTTGAATAACACTATGTTACCTCAACGGGGATATGCACATCCCCAACAATAAGAATATCATATTTCTTCTTGGCAGTAGGAAGAGGAAATTCAAAACCTCCAAATATAATCGATGTAATTTTTTCAATAGAGTTGATACTATGAACTTGAGGTTGTTTCCTCGGAAAGTGTATTGTATGCTCATTACCATTAACATGAAAAGTGACATTGCCTTTAGTGCAATCAATAACAGCCCCTGCAGTATTCAAAAAGGGTCTTCCAAGAATAATAGACATACTATCGTCCTCAGGAATATCAGGAATAACAAAGTCCGTTAAAGTAGAAACGTTTGCAACTACAACAGGCACATCCTCACAAATACCAACAACTATAGTGGTTGATTTATCAGCCATTTGCAAAGATATTTCAGTAAGTGTCAACTTATTCAAATCAAGTCTACAATATAAAGAGAGAGGCATAACACTAACACCGGCTCCAAGATCACATAAAGCAGTTTTAACATAGTTTCTTGTAATGGAGCATGGTATAGTGGGTACTCCTGGATCTCCTAGTTTCTTAGGTATTCCACCCTTAAAAGTATAATTAGCAAGCATGGTGGAAATTTCAGCTTCTAGTATCTCTCTTTTATTTGTAACAATTTCTTTCATGTACTTAGCATAAGGTTTCATTTTAAGCATATCAGTTAATAGCATACGCAAAAAGATAGGTCTAATAATTTGAGCAAAGCGCTCAAAATCCTCATCATCCTTTTTCTTGGATGGTTTGGGAGGAAAAGGCATGGGTTTCTGAACCCAAGGTTCTCTTTCTTTACCATGTTTCCTAGCAACAAAGTCTTTCTTATCATAATGTTGATTCTTTGATTGTGGGTTATCAAGATCAACAGCAAGTTCAATTTCTATATCATTATCATTGCTAGGTTGAGCATCATCATGAACATTATCATTAACATTATCACTAGTTTCAGGTTCATTACCAGATTGAGTTTCAGCATCAGAAATAGAAATATCATTTGGATTCTCAGATGTTTCAGCAATAGGTTCACTAGAATCACGCAAAGTCCTATCATTTTTCTTTTTCTTCTTTTTAGAAGGACTAGGTGCATCTATATTATTTCTCTGAGAATCTTGCTCAATTCTCTTAGGGGGCCTTCAGGATACAAAGGTTCCTGAGTCATCCTACCAGTTCTAGTAGCCACTCTAACAACATTATCATTTTTCTTACTATTCAATTCATTGAGCAAGTCATTTTGAGCTTTAAGTACTTGTTCTACTTGAGTGGTAACCATAGAAGCATGTTTACTAATAAGTTTAAGTTCACCTTTCATGTTAGCCATATAATCACCCAAGTGTTCAAGCATATTTGAATTGTATTTCAATTGTCTACCAAAATAAGCATTGAAGTCTTCTTGCTTAACCATGAATTTATTAAACTCATCTAAGCATGGGCTAGCAAACATAGTAAATGGGATTTTAGCTTTATCATATCTATAGAGAGAATTTACCTTTACTACCTGTGTCAGGTTATCAAGACCATGTATTTCCTCAATAGGTAATGGATTAAGATCATTCGTTTCTTCAACATGCTGTAAATTAAGACCATGTATTTCTTCAATAGGAGGTAAATTCTTAACATCTTCAGCTTTAATACCTTTTTCTTTCATAGATTTCTTTGCCTCTTGCATATCTTCAGGACTGAGAAATAGAACACCTCTCTTCTTCGGGGTTGGTTTAGGAATAGGCTCAGGAATTGGATCAGGAAGTGTCCAATTATTTTCATTTGTCAACATATTATTCAATAGAATTTCAGCTTCATCCGGTGTTCTTTCCCTGAAAACAGAACCAGCACAACTATCCAGGTAATCTCTGGAAGCATCTGTTAGTCCATTATAAAAGATATCAAGTATTTCATTTTTCTTAAGTAATTGGAGAAGCCTCCACCAAGCTTGTGGGAGACTCTCTTCTTCAATTTGCACAAAATTATATATATATATATATATATATCCCTCAAAGCAGCTTGTTTCTTATGAGTAGGGAAATATTTAGTAGAGAAGTAATAAATCATATCCTGGGGACTACGCACACAACCAGGATCCAGAGAATTAAACCATATCTTAGCATCACCCTTTAATGAGAATGGAAATATTTTAAGGATATAAAAGTAGCGAGTTCTCTCATCATTAGTGAACAGGGTGGCTATATCATTTAATTTAGTAAGATGTGCCACAACAGTTTCAGATTCATAGCCATGAAAAGGATCAAATTCAACCAAAGTAATTATATCAGGATCAATAGAGAATTCATAATCCTTATCAGTAACACAGATAGGTGAAGTAGCAAAATCAGGGTCAGGTATCATTCTAGCATTTAGAGATTGCTGCTTCCATTTAGCTAATAACCTCTTGAGTACGTATCTATCCTTGCAAGCTAAAATAGCTAAAGCAGCTTCTTTTTCAAAAACATAACCCACAGGAATAACAAGCGATTCATTATTAGGGGAAGAGTATTCATCATCACTTTCATCAATATTATCAGATTCAATATTTTCATTCTCTCTAACCCTAACAAGTTGTTCATCAAGAAATTCACCAAGTGACACAGTAGTATCAAGCATAGAAGTAGTTTCATCATAAGTATCATGCATAGCAGAGGTGGCATCATCAATAACATGCGACATATCAGAACGAATAGCAGGAGCAGGTTTAGGTGTCGCAAGCTTACTCAAAACAGAAGGTGAATCAAGTGCATAGCTAGATGGTAGTTCCTTACCTCCCCTTGTAGTTGAGGGATAAATCTTGGTTTTTGGATCTCTCATGTTCTTCATAATGATAAGCAAATATAAATCCCAAGTGACTCAAAGAATAGAGCTATGCTCCCGGCAACGGCGCCCGATAATAGTCTTGATAACCCACAAGTATAGGGGATCGCAACAATTTTCGAGGATAGAGTATTCAACCCAAATTTATTGATTCAACACAAGGGGAGCCAAAAAATATTCTCAAGTATTAGCAGCGAGTTGTCAATTCAACCACACCTGGAAACTTAATATCTGCAGCAAAGTATTTAGTAGAAAAGTAATATGATAGTAGTGGTAACGGTAGCAAAAGGTAATGATTGTAAAAGTAATGTTTTTGGTATTTTGTAGTGATTGTAACAATAGCAACGGAAAAGTAAATAAGCGGAGAACAATATATGGAAAGCTCGTAGGAAATGGATCGGTGATAGAGAATTATGCCGGATGCGGTTCATCATGTAACAGTCATAACCTAGGGTGACACAGAACTAGCTCCAATTCATCAATGTAATGTAGGCATGTATTCCGAATATAGTCATACGTGCTTATGGAAAAGAACTTGCATGACATCTTTTCTCCTACCCTCCCGTGGCAGCGGGGTCCTAGCGGAAACTAAGGGGTATTAAGGCCTCCTTTTAATAGAGTACCAGACCAAAGCATTAACACATAGTGAATACATTAACTCCTCAAACTACGGTCATCACCGGTAAGTATCCCAATTATAGTCACTTCGGGGTTAACGGATCATAACACATAATAGGTGACTATAGACTTGCAAGATAGGATCAAGAATTCTCATATATTGATGAAAACATAATAGGTTCAGATCTGAAATCATGGCACTCGGGCCCTAGTGACAAGCATTAAGCATAGCAAAGTTATAGTAACATCAATCTTAGAACATAGTGGATACTAGGGATCAAACCATAACAAAACTAACGAAATTACATGATAAATCGCATCCAACCCATCACCGTCCAGCAAGCCTACGATGGAATTACTCACGCATGGCGGTGAGCATCATGAAATTGGTGATGGATGAAGGTTGATGATGATGATGGCGACGGATTCCCCTCTCCGGAGCCCCGAATGGACTCCAGATTAGCCCTCCCGAGAGGTTTTAGGGCTTGGCGGCGGCTCCGTATCGCAAAACGGGATGAATCCTTCTCTCAGATTTTTTTCTCTCCAAAACCAAATATATTGAGTTGGAGTCGAGGTCGAAGGAGCTCCAGGGGGCCAACGAGGTAGGGGGGCGCGCCCTAGGGGGGCAGGCGCTCCCCCCACCCTCGTGGCTAGGGTGTGGGCCCCTTGGTCTTCACCTTTTGCAAGGATTTTTTATTATTTCGAAATAGACATTCCGTAAAGTTTCAGGTCATTCCGAGAACTTTTGTTTCTGCACATAAATAACACCATGGTAATTCTGCTGAAAACAACGTCTGTCCGGGTTAGTTCCATTCAAATCATGCAAGTTAGAGTCCAAAACCAGGGCAAAAGTGTTTGGAAAAGTAGATACGACGGAGACGTATCAAGGAGTGCTTTAAACTAAGAACAATACATAATATCCAACAAAAGAGGGTCATGCTACAGCAGCAGGATACATGGCTCAGTCTAGATATCAGTACGAATCAAGTTGTGCATATTTTCTGTTGGCATGAACCACATCGCCGCATGACGGGTTTGCAAAAGCCATCCATCGCATGGAAGCTTGATGCCTTTCACACATTGAAGATTATCTGGCAACAAGCTATGTCGACTAATCTCTGGATATGGTGATTCATGAAACCCATGGTATGATGTGTAAACACAGTTCCCCCTGGCGAATGGAAGTTGCATAGCACGGTAATCATCACCGGTGATATGATCAATGATTGGCTGGATGATCGAATAATTGAGCCCGAGGAACATGGAGTGGTTGCCGAGGCTGTAAACCCGCCTCCAGTTGAATACGCCTGGCCCAACGGAGCTGGGATCTTTCTCGAACATGAAGCAGCCATAGCCATCAATGTCACGAATGACCCAGGCATTGTACTGCATCCGGTTTGATGCAATGGTTTGGTCAATTTGGTACGTGCAAATGAGCATCAAATGACCGCCGTCAGCTGAACGAGCGATAAACCACCACACATCAGCTGGTATGATTCCAGGTCCTGGAATCATGAAGGCCAGCGTATTTGCGTCTACTGCAATAATTCAAATTGGAGACCAAAAGGAGAAAAATATACAGTCATGTTCAGAGTATGTGTGGAATTAAGATTATTATAACAGTGAACATATCATAGACAGAGAATTGCAATGTCGTGGTCATAATCATACCCCAAGTTAAAAAAATAAGCCAATGGCTTTCATATTCTAGAAATATATCATGGTTCAAACATCACTTAACAATGAGAGGAAAACAGATATGATAGGGCCTACTCATATTCTACCATAGCACTTACTACAGTTATCATATCAACACTAAGCAATAACATGCGTTGTTATAAAAATCCTGGAAATGATAGTAACATATAGGAATCATGAGGTTATACTCATAATATCTATTCTAACAATCATTAGATGCCAATTGTTCTTATATCAACTCTAACAATAACATGTCTGGTCATAAAAATCTAGGAAATGAGAGGAACATATAGCAATGATGTGGTTATAGACATACTATATATTCTAAATTTGTAACAATGAACAGGCAGTCTTATTCTTAAGGTAAAAATGAGATGAGATAGAACAATTACACGACGATAGATTCCACCAGTATAGGCAGCCAATCTGTGTGTCGACCACATAAACGATGCCATCATGCACTATTGCATCAGACAAAAATGTTGGGTCAAGAGGATCCATGATGAGCCATAACCATGTATGGCGACCGGATTCCAGATAGACTAATCCCATGTTGAACACGACAATGAGCTTGTAATCCATGCAGTCTTGTGATGGTGTGGGAACTTCGCAGATTACAACCTTCAGCAAACAGAGGTCGAGCCAAAAGCTCGACGTGTCTCGTGCATAGTAGACAGGAGTGTCCGGCGGGCCGCGAGGCTCGATGTCGGCGGTATCCAATGATGGAAGGGTGATCTCTCGCTGGGTGTAAATATCCACGAGATGCCACGGACTACCGGATTGGTGGATGAAGAAAATCCAGTTGGCCTTCATGCTCGCCCAGTAGTGGCCGCGCATGAAGGACATGTGGACGGGTATTGGTAGCATGTCGAGGGGCACCACGGCAACCTCCGTAGGATCATCAAGTCGGTGTCTGGGCCACCTGTAAGGATTGGGCATCTGCAAGCAGGGTGTCTTGAAAAGAGCCGGCCAGTTGCAGATGAGTAGATGGTACAAAGTCACCAAGAATGCGGCCAGACGGACGGTGTTGAGCAGGTCCATACGATTACAGATCTGGTCCAAGAGAACATCGGGGAGGGAATTCCAATCGCGGCTCTGCGTGTCAGTCGGTTCTGCCATAGGGTTTTTTAGGGCGCTGAGTGACTGGGGTTTTCGGTGCCTGCGAGCCAGCGGGGAAGTGGATTCGGGCGGGCAAGCGAAGAAGTTGGCGTGTGTGGTCGAGCAGTGAGCGGGGGGATATGGTACGCGCGAGCTACCAAGGAAGATGGTGCGGGCGGGCGAGCAGTGAGCGGGGGGAAATGGTGTGCGGCCGACGATGGGGAAGAGAGGAGGAAGAAGAGTGAAATACGGGGAAGAAAGTGCATTAAATATCAATTCTACTAGTACTACTACCAGGATATACCATCCTTCGGAGTATAAATAGTTACGTCGATGACATGTGGGTCTACCACAAGAGGGCCCATATGTCAGTTTGGAGGAGAGAGGTGCGTAGTCGTATTTGTGAAAGCGTGCTCCACTGGCAAACATGATGGAAGTACTAGGTAAGGCTGATTTAGTAACACCAACACGCTGGTTTAGCTTATTAATCAAGTGTACCATCTGCTGCAGTGTGTATTGTCACTTCATTGTGAAGACTAGTTGAATAGTTCTCTCTGAGCGAGATGGGGAATAATGGATCGCGAAGACTTCCTCTCTACAGTATCCCTATGGCTGTACGCTCGGGCCCCTCCCAATGCTCCACCTTATACAGGTGCTAAGGCTGCTATGTAGGCAAAAAGTCTGATGTGGCAAGGTAATTAAGAGGAGAGATAAGTGTGGTGACCCCAGTACTAAGTGCGAGAACCTAGACAAAAGACTTAAATCGAATAATCCCACCAATGCATGAAGAACTTTAGTTACAAAATCATTAAATAAAGTATGCTTAGCACCAACAAGTTAAGCACCTGTACATGTAGCATTGGGAGCTTTAGTTGCTAAAGTTTTTAATGTGCTTAGCACCCCATGTAAGCATCGATGCTGTTGGGGAACGTTGCAGAAAACAAAAATTTTCCTACTCGTTTCACCAAGATCATCTAGGAGTTCATCTAGCAACGAGTGATTAGATGCATCTACATACCTTTGTAGATCGCGAGCGGAAGCGTTCAAAAGAACGGTGATGATGTAGTCGTACTCGACGTGATCCAAATCACCGATGACCAGCGCCGAACGAACGGCACCTCCGCGTTCAACACACGTACGGAACAGCCACGTCTCCTCCTTCTTGATCCAGCAAGGGAGGGAGGAGAGGTTGAGGGAGATGGCACCAGCAGCAGCACGACGGCGTGGTGTTGATGGAGCTGCAGTACTCCGGCAGAGCTTCGCTAAGCACTATGGAGGTTGAGGAGGTGTTGGGGAGGGAGAAGGAGGCAACCAAAGGCCGAGGCGTTCAGGTATGAAGTCCCTCCTCTCCCCCACTATATATAGGGGTGCCAAGGGGGGGGGGTGGTGTGCAGCCTAGGAGATCCAATCTCCTATGGCCGGCGGCCAAGGGGAGGTTTCCCTCCCCCCCAAGGCACCTAGGAGGTGCCTTACCCTCCTAGGACTCTTGCCCCCTTAAACCCTAGGCGCATGGGCCTATGCGGGGCTGGTGCCCTTGGCCCATTAGGCCAAGGCGCACCCCCTTACAGCCCATGTGTCCCCCCGGGACAGGTGGACCCACCCGGTGGACCCCCGGGACCCTTCCGGTGGTCCCGGTACAATACCGATAACCCCGAAACTTGTCCCGATGCCCGAAACAGGACTTCCCATATATAAATCTTTACCTCCGGACCATTCCGGAACTCCTCGTGACGTCCGGGATCTCATCCGGGACTCCGAACAACATTCGGGTTACTGCATATACATATCCCTACAACCCTAGCGTAACCGAACCTTAAGTGTGTAGACCCTACGGGTTCGAGAGACAAGCAGACATGACCGAGACGACTCTCCGGTCAATAACCAACAGCGGGATCTGGATACCCATGTTGGCTCCCACATGCTCCACGATGATCTCATCGGATGAACCACGATGTCGAGGATTCAATCAACCCCGTACGCTATTCCCTTTGTCTATCGATATGTTACTTGCCCGAGATTCGATCGTCGGTATCCCAATACCTCGTTCAATCTCGTTACCGGCAAGTCACTTTACTCGTACCGTAATGCATGATCCCGTGACCAGACACTTGGTCACTCTAAGCTCATTATGATGATGCATTACAGAGTGGGCCCAGTGATACCTCTCCGTCATACGGAGTGACAAATCCCAGTCTTGATCCATGTCACCCAACAGACACTTTCGGAGATACCCGTAGTCTACCTTTATAGTCACCCAGTTACGTTGTGACGTTTGGCATACCCAAAGCACTCCTACGGTATCCGGGAGTTACACGATCTCATGGTCTAAGGAAAAGATACTTTGACATTGCAAAACTCTAGCAAACGAACTATACGATCTTGTGCTATGTTTAGGATTGGGTCTCGTCCATCACATCATTCTCCCAATGATGTGATCTCGTTATCAATGACATCCAGTGTCCATAGTCAGGAAACCATGACTATCTGTTGATCAACGAGCTAGTCAACTAGAGGCTCACTAGGGACATGTTGGTGTCTGTTATTCACACATGCATTACGATTTCCGGATAACACAATTATAGCATGAATAAAGACAATTATCATGAACAAGGAAATATAATAATAATGCTTTTATTATTGCCTCTAGGGCATATTTCCAACAGCTTTGAGTTACAAATGTGAGCAACTGCACCGGTATCAAATACCCAGGAGCCACTACGGGCACTAGTAAGGTACACATCAATTACATGTATATCACATATACCTTTTGTTTTGCCGGCCTTCTTATCCGCTAAGTACTTAGGGCAGTTCCGCTTCCAGTGACCGCTCCCTTGCAATAAAAGCACTCAGTCTCGGGCTTGGGTCCATTCTTTGGCTTCTTCCCGGCAGCTTGCTTGCCGAGCGCGGCAACCTCCTTGCCGTCCTTCTTGAAGTTCTTTTTACCCTTGCCTTTCTTGAACTTAGTGGTTTTATTGACCATCAACACTTGATGTTCCTTCCTGACTTCTACCTCTGCTGATTTTAGCATAGCAAATACTTCAGGAATGGTCTTTTCCATCCCCTGCATATTGAAGTTCATCACAAAGCTCTTGTAGCTTGGTGGAAGCGACTGGAGGATTCTGTCAATGACCGCATCATCCGGGAGATTAACTCCCAGCTGAGTCAAGCGGTTATGCAACCCAGACATAGTGAGTATGTGCTCACTGACAGAATTGTTTTCCTCCATCTTACAGCTGAAGAATTTGTCGGAGACTTCATATCTCTCGACCCGGGCATGAGCTTGGAAAACCATTTTCAGCTCTTCGAACATCTCATATGCTCCATGTCTCTCAAAACGCTTTTGGAGCCCCGGCTCTAGGCTGTAAAGCATGCCGCACTGAACGAGGGAGTAGTCATCGAAACGTGCCTGCCAAGCGTTCATAACATCTTGTTCTGCGGGGAGAACGGGTGCGTCACCAAGCGGTGCTTGTAGGACATAATCTTTCTTGGCAGCTATGAGGATGATCCTCAGGTTCCGGACCCAGTCCGTATAGTTGCTGCCATCGTCTTTCAGCTTAGTTTTCTCTAGGAACGCGTTGAAGTTGAGGACTATGTTGGCCATTTGATCTACAAGACATATTGTAAAATATTTAGACTAAGTTCATGATAATTAAGTTCAACTAATCAAATTATTAGTGAACTCCCACTTAGATTAGACATCCCTCTAGTCATCTAAGTATTACATGATCCGAGTTAAACTAGACCATTTCCGATCATCACGTGAGACGGACTAGTCAACATCGGTGAACATCTTCATGTTGATCGTATCTTCTATACGACTCATGCTCGACCTTTCGGTCTTCTGTGTTCCGAGGCCATGTCTGTACATGCTAGGCTCGTCAAGTCAACCTAAGTGTTTGCATGTGTAAATCTGTCTTACACCCGTTGTATGTGAACGTCTGAATAAAACACCCGATCATCACGTGGTGTTTTGAAACAGCGAACTGTCGCAACGGTGCACAGTTAGGGGGGACACTTCTTGAATTTATTGTGAGGGATCATCTTATTTACTACCGTCGTTCTAAGTAAACAAGATGCAAAACATGATAAACATCACATGCAATCAAATAATAAACGTGACATGATATGGCCAATATCACATAGCTCCTTTGATCTCCATCTTGGGGCTCCATGATCATCTTGTCACCGGCTTGACACCATGATCTCCATCATCATGATCTCCATCATCGTGTCTCCATGAAGTTGCTCGCCAACTATTACTTCTACTACTATGGCTAACGCGTTTAGCAATAAAGTAAAGTAATTTACATGGTGTTTCTTGATGACACGCAGGTCATATAAAAGAATAAAGACAACTCCTATGGCTCCTGCCGGTTGTCATACTCATCGACATGCAAGTCGTGAATCCTATTACAATAGCATGAACATCTCATACATCACATATAGATCATTCATCATTCATCACAACTTTGGCCATATCATATCACAAACCACTTGCTGCAAAAACAAGTTAGACGTCCTCTAATTGTTGTTGCAAGTTTTACGTGGCTGAATTAGGGTTCTAGCAAGAACGTTTTCTTACCTACGTTAAAGCCACAACGTGATTTGTCAACTTCTATTTACCCTTCATAAGGACCCTGTTCATCGATTCCGCTCCAACTAAAGTGAGAGAGACAGACACCCGCCAGCCACCTTATGCAACTAGTGCATGTTAGTCGGTGGAACCGGTCTCACGTAAGCGTACGTGTAAGGTTGGTCCGGGCCGCTTCATCCCACAATATTGCTGAAGCAAGAAAGGACTAGTAACGGCAAGAAAGTTGACAAATCTACGCCCACAACAAATTGTGTTCTACTCGCGCAAGAAGAACTACGCATAGACCTAGCTCATGATGCCACTGTTGGGGAATGTTGCAGAAAACAAAAAATTTCCTACTCGTTTCACCAAGATCATCTAGGAGTTCATCTAGCAACGAGTGATTAGATGCATCTACATACCTTTGTAGATCACGCACGGAAGCGTTCAAAAGAACGGTGATGATGTAGTCGTACTCGACGTGATTCAAATCACCGATGACCAGCGCCGAACGGACGGCACCTCCGCGTTCAACACACGTACGGGACGGGAGACGTCTCCTCCTTGATCCAGCAAGGGGGAAGGAGAGGTTGATGAAGATCCAGCAGCACGACGGCGTGGTGGTGGATGCAGGGCGTCACAGCAGCAGGGCTTCGCCGAGACTACGAGGGAGAGACGTAACGGGGGGAGATGGAGGCGCCAGGGGCTGGTCTGAAATCCCTCCTCTCCCCCCCACTATATATAGGGGTGCCAGGGGGGCGCCGGCCCTAGTAGATGAGATCTACTAGGGGGGGCGGCGGCCAAGGGGAGGTTTCCCTCCCCCCCAAGGCACCTAGGGGTGCCTTCCACCACATGGACTCTTCCATGGTGGAAACCCTAGGCGCATGGGCCTATAGGGGCTGGTGCCCTTGGCCCATCTAGGCCAAGGCGCACCCCCTACAGCCCATGTGGCCCCCGGGACAGGTGGCCCCACCCGGTGGACCCCCGGGACCCTTCCGGTGGTCCCGGTACAATACCGATAACCCCGAAACTTGTCCCGATGCCCGAAATAGCACTTCCTATATATAATTCTTTACCTCCGGACCATTCCGGAACTCCTCGTGACGTCCGGGATCTCATCCGGGACTCCGAACAACATTCGGGTTTCTGCATATACATATCTTCATAACCCTAGCGTCACCGAACCTTAAGTGTGTAGACCCTATGGGTTCGGGAGACAAGCAGACATGACCGAGACGACTCTCCGGTCAATAACCAACAGCGGGATCTGGATACCCATGTTGGCTCCCACATGCTCCACGATGATCTCATCGGATGAACCACGATGTCGAGGATTCAATCAACCCCGTACGCTATTCCCTTTGTCTATCGATATGTTACTTGCCCGAGATTCGATCGTCGGTATCCCAATACCTCGTTCAATCTCGTTACCGGCAAGTCACTTTACTCGTACCGTAATGCATGATCCCGTGACCAGACACTTGGTCACTCTGAGCTCATTATGATGATGCATTACCGAGTGGGCCCAGTGATACCTCTCCGTCATACGGAGTGACAAATCCCAGTCTTGATCCATGTCACCCAACAGACACTTTCGGAGATACCCGTAGTCTACCTTTATAGTCACCCAGTTACGTTGTGACGTTTGGCATACCCAAAGCACTCCTACGGTATCCGGGAGTTACAGGATCTGATTGTCTAAGGAAAAGATACTTTGACATTGCAAAACTCTAGCAAACGAACTATACGATCTTGTGCTATGTTTAGGATTGGGTCTCGTCCATCACATCATTCTCCCAATGATGTGATCTCGTTATCAATGACATCCAGTGTCCATAGTCAGGAAACCATGACTATCTGTTGATCAACGAGCTAGTCAACTAGAGGCTCACTAGGGACATGTTGGTGTCTGTTATTCACACATGCATTACGATTTCCGGATAACACAATTATAGCATGAATAAAGACAATTATCATGAACAAGGAAATATAATAATAATGCTTTTATTATTGCCTCTAGGGCATATTTCCAACAGTCTCCCACTTGCACTAGAGTCAATAATCTAGTTACATTGTGATGAATCGAACACCCATGGAATTCTGGTGTTGATCATGTTTTGCTCTAGGGAGAGGTTTAGTCAACGGATCTGCTACATTCAGGTCTGTATGTACTTTACAAATCTCTATGTCTCCATCTTGAACATTTTCACGAATGGAGTTGAAGCGACGCTTGATGTGCCTTGTCTTCTTGTGAAACCTGGGCTCCTTGGCAAGTGCAATAGCTCCAGAGTTGTCACAGAAGAGCTTGATCGGCCCCGACGCATTGGGTATGACTCCTAGGTCGGTGATGAACTCCTTCACCCATATTGCTTCATGTGCTGCCTCCGAGGCTGCCATGTACTCCGCTTCACATGTAGATCCCGCCACGACGCTTTGCTTGCAACTGCACCAGCTCACTGCCCCACCATTCAAAATATACACGTATCCGGTTTGTGACTTAGAGTCATCCAGATCTGTGTCGAAGCTAGCGTCGACATAACCCTTTACGACGAGCTCTTCGTCACCTCCATAAACGAGAAACATTTCCTTAGTCCTTTTCAGGTACTTCAGGATATTCTTGACCGCTGTCCAGTGTTCCTTGCTGGGATTACTTTGGTACCTTCCTACCAAACTTACGGCAAGGTTTACATCAGGTCTGGTACACAGCATGGCATACATAATAGAACCTATGGCTGAGGCATAGGGGATGACGCTCATCTCTTCTATATCTTCTGCCGTGGTCGGACATTGAGCTGAGCTCAATTTCACACCTTGTAACACAGGCAAGAACCCTTTCTTGGATTGATCCATATTGAACTTCTTCAATATCTTATCAAGGTATGTGCTTTGTGAAAGACCTATGAGGCGTCTCGATCTATCTCTATAGATTTTGATGCCTAATATATAAGCAGCTTCTCCAAGGTCCTTCATTGAAAAACTTTTATTCAAGTAGGCCTTGATGCTGTCCAAGAGTTCTATATCATTTCCCATCAAAAGTATGTCATCTACATATAATATGAGAAATGCTACAGAGCTCCCACTCACTTTCTTGTAAACGCGGGCTTCTCCATAAGTCTGTGTAAACCCAAACGCTTTGATCATCTCATCAAAGCGAATGTTCCAACTCCGAGATGCTTGCACCAGCCCATAAATCGAGCGTTGGAGCTTGCACACTTTGTCAGCATTCTTAGGATCGACAAAACCTTCCGGCTGCATCATATACAATTCTTCCTTAAGGAAACCATTAAGGAATGCCGTTTTGACGTCCATTTGCCATATTTCGTAATCATAGAATGCGGCAATTGCTAACATGATTCGGACGGACTTCAGCTTCGCTACCGGTGAGAAAGTCTCATCGTAGTCAACCCCTTGAACTTGTCGATAACCCTTAGCGACAAGCCGAGCTTTATAGATGGTCACATTACCATCCGCGTCTGTCTTCCTCTTAAAGATCCATTTATTTTCTATGGTTCGCCGCTCAACGGGCAAGTCAGTCAAAGTCCATACTTTGTTTTCATACATGGATCCTATCTCGGATTTCATGGCTTCCAGCCATTTGTCGGAATCCGGTCCCGCCATCGCTTCTTCATAGTTCAAAGGTTCACCGTTGTCTAACAACATGATTTCCAGGACAGGGTTGCCGTACCACTCTGGTGCGGAACGTGTCCTTGTGGACCTTCGGATTTCAGTAGGGGCTTGATCAGAAGTATCTTGATCATTTTCATTAACTTCCTCTCTAGTCGGTGCAGGCACCTCAGGAACATTTTCTTGAGTTGCGCCATTTTCCGGTTCAAGAGGCAATACTTCATCAAGCTCTACTTTCCTCCCACTTACTTCTTTCGAGAGAAACTCTTTCTCCAGAAAGGACCCATTCTTGGCAACAAAGATCTTGCCTTCGGATCTGAGGTAGAAGGTGTACCCAATAGTTTCTTTTGGGTACCCTATGAAGACGCATTTTTCCGATTTGGGTTCGAGCTTTTCAGGTTGAAGTTTCTTGACATAAGCATCGCATCCCCAAACTTTTAGAAACGACAGCTTAGGTTTCTTCCCAAACCATAATTCATACGGTGTCGTCTCAACGGATTTCGATGGAGCCCTATTTAAAGTGAATGCGGCAGTCTCTAAAGCATAGCCCCAAAAAGAAAGCGGTAAATCGGTAAGAGACATCATAGATCGCACCATATCTAACAGAGTGCGATTACGACGTTCGGACACACCATTACGCTGAGGTGTTCCAGGCGGCGTGAGTTGTGAAACTATTCCACATTTTCTTAAGTGTGCCCCAAACTCGTGACTCAAGTATTCTCCTCCACGATCTGATCGTAGAAACTTGATTTTCCTGTCACGTTGATTTTCAACCTCACTCTGAAATTCCTTGAACTTTTCAAAGGTTTCAGACTTGTGTTTCATTAAGTAGATATACCCATACCTACTTAAATCATCAGTGAGGGTGAGAACATAACGATAGCCACCGCGAGCCTCAACACTCATCGGACCGCACACATCAGTATGTATGATTTCCAATAAGTCGGTTGCTCGCTCCATTTTCCTGAGAACGGAGTCTTGGTCATTTTACCCATAAGGCATGGTTCGCACGTGTCAAATGATTCATAATCAAGAGACTCTAAAAGTCCATCAGCATGGAGCTTCTTCATGCGTTTAACACCTATGTGACCAAGGCGGCAGTGCCACAAGTATGTGGGACTATCATTATCAACCTTACTTCTTTTGGTACTCACATTATGAATATGTGTAGCATCACGTTCGAGATTCATAAGGAATAAACCATTCACCATAGGAGCATGACCATAAAACATATCTCTCATAAAAATGGAACAACCATTATTCTCAGATTTAAAAGAGTAGCCATCTCGAATTAAACGAGATCCCGATACAATGTTCATGCTCAAAGCTGGCACTAAATAACAATTATTAAGGTTTAAAACTAATCCCGAAGGGAGATGCAGAGGTAGCGTGCCGACGGCGATCACATTGACCTTGGAACCATTCCCGACGCGCATCGTCACCTCGTCCTTTGCCAGTTTCCGCTTATTCCGCAGCCCCTGCTTTGAGTTACAAATGTGAGCAACTGCACCGGTATCAAATACCCAGGAGCTACTACGGGCACTAGTAAGGTACACATCAATTACATGTATATCACATATACCTTTTGTTTTGCCGGCCTTCTTATCCGCTAAGTACTTAGGGCAGTTCCGCTTCCAGTGACCGCTTCCCTTGCAATAAAAGTACTCAGTCTCGGGCTTGGGTCCATTCTTTGGCTTCTTCCCAGCAGCTTGCTTGCCAGGCGCGGCAACCTCCTTGCCGTCCTTCTTGAAGTTCTTTTTACCCTTGCCTTTCTTGAACTTAGTGGTTTTATTGACCATCAACACTTGATGTTCCTTTCTGACTTCTACCTCTGCTGATTTCAGCATAGCAAATACTTCAGGAATGGTCTTTTCCATCCCCTGCATATTGAAGTTCATCACAAAGCTCTTGTAGCTTGGTGGAAGCGACTGGAGGATTCTGTCAATGACCGCATCATCCGGGTGATTAACTCCCAGCTGAGTCAAGCGGTTATGCAACCCAGACATAGTGAGTATGTGCTCACTGACAGAACTGTTTTCCTCCATCTTACAGCTAAAGAATTTGTCGGAGACTTCATATCTCTCGACCCGGGCATGAGCTTGGAAAACCATTTTCAGCTCTTCGAACATCTCATATGATCCATGTCTCTCAAAATGCTTTTGGAGCCCCGGCTCTAGGCTGTAAAGCATGCCGCACTGAACGAGGGAGTAGTCATCGAAACGTGCCTGCCAAGCGTTCATAACATCTTGTTCTGCAGGGAGAACGGGTGCGTCACCAAGCGGTGCTTGTAGGACATAATCTTTCTTGGCAGCTATGAGGATGATCCTCAGGTTCCGGACCCAGTCCGTATAGTTGCTGCCATCGTCTTTCAGCTTAGTTTTCTCTAGGAACGCGTTGAAGTTGAGGACTACATTGGCCATTTGATCTACAAGACATATTGCAAAGATTTTAGACTAAGTTCATGATAATTAAGTTCAACTAATCAAATTATTAGTGAACTCCCACTTAGATTAGACATCCCTCTGGTCATCTAAGTATTACATGATCCGAGTTAAACTAGACCGTGTCCGATCATCACGTGAGACGGACTAGTCAACATCGGTGAACATCTTCATGTTGATCGTATCTTCTATACGACTCATGCTCGACCTTTCGGTCTTCTGTGTTCTGAGGCCATGTCTGTACATGCTAGGCTCGTCAAGTCAACCTAAGTGTTTGCATGTGTAAATCTGTCTTACACCCGTTGTATGTGAACGTCTGAATAAAACACCCGATCATCACGTGGTGTTTTGAAACAGCGAACTGTCGCAACGGTGCACAGTTAGGGGGAACACTTCTTGAAATTATTGTGAGGGATCATCTTATTTACTACCGTCGTTCTAAGTAAACAAGATGCAAAACATGATAAACATCACATGCAATCAAATAATAAACATGACATGATATGGCCAATATCACATAGCTCCTTTGATCTCCATCTTGGGGCTCCATGATCATCTTGTCACCGGCTTGACACCATGATCTCCATCATCATGATCTCCATCATCGTGTCTCCATGAAGTTGCTCGCCAACTATTACTTCTACTACTATGGCTAACGCGTTTAGCGATAAAGTAAAGTAATTTACATGGCGTTTCTTGATGACACGCAGGTCATATAAAAGAATAAAGACAACTCCTATGGCTCCTGCCGGTTGTCATACTCATCGACATGCAAGTCGTGATTCCTATTACAATAGCATGAACATCTCATACATCACATATAGATCATTCATCATTCATCACAACTTTGGCCATATCATATCACAAACCACTTGCTGCAAAAACAAGTTAGACGTCCTCTAATTGTTGTTGCAAGTTTTACGTGGCTGAATTAGGGTTCTAGCAAGAATGTTTTCTTACCTACGTTAAAGCCACAACGTGATTTGTCAACTTCTATTTACCCTTCATAAGGACCCTGTTCATCGATTCCGCTCCAACTAAAGTAGGAGAGACAGACACCCGCCAGCCACCTTATGCAACTAGTGCATGTTAGTCGGTGGAACCGGTCTCACGTAAGCGTACGTGTAAGGTTGGTCCGGGCCGCTTCATCCCACAATACCGCTGAAGCAAGAAAGGACTAGTAACGGCAAGAAAGTTGACAAATCTACGCCCACAACAAATTGTGTTCTACTCGCGCAAGAAGAACTACGCATAGACCTAGCTCTGATACCACTGTTGGGGAACGTTGCAGAAAACAAAAAATTTCCTACTCGTTTCACCAAGATCATCTAGGAGTTAATCTAGCAACGAGTGATTAGATGCATCTACATACCTTTGTAGATCGCGAGCGGAAGCGTTCAAAAGAACGGTGATGATGTAGTCGTACTCGACGTGATCCAAATCACCGATGACCAGCGCCGAACGGACGGCACCTCCGCGTTCAACACACGTACGGAACAGCCACGTCTCCTCCTTCTTGATCCAGCAAGGGAGGGAGGAGAGGTTGAGGGAGATGGCACCAGCAGCAGCACGACGGCGTGGTGTTGATGGAGCTGCAGTACTCCGGCAGAGCTTCGCTAAGCACTATGGAGGTTGAGGAGGTGTTGGGGAGGGAGAAGGAGGCAACCAAAGGCCGAGGCATTCAGGTATGAAGTCCCTCCTCTCCCCCACTATATATAGGGGTGCCAAGGGGGGGTGGTGCGCAGCCTAGGAGATCTAATCTCCTATGGCCGGCGGCCAAGGGGAGGTTTCCCTCCCCCCTAAGGCACCTAGGAGGTGCCTTACCCTCCTAGGACTCTTGCCCCCTTAAACCCTAGGCGCATGGGCCTATGTGGGGCTGGTGCCCTTGGCCCATTAGGCCAAGGCGCACCCCCTTACAGCCCATGTGGCCCCCCGGGACAGGTGGACCCACCCGGTGGACCCCCGGGACCCTTCCGGTGGTCCCGGTACAATACCGATAACCCCGAAACTTGTCCCGATGCCCGAAACAGGACTTCCCATATATAAATCTTTACCTCCGGACCATTCCGGAACTCCTCGTGACGTCCGGGATTTCATCCGGGACTCCGAACAACATTCGGGTTACTGCATATACATATCCCTACAACCCTAGCGTAACCGAACCTTAAGTGTGTAGACCCTACTGGTTCAAGAGACAAGCAGACATGACCGAGACGACTCTCCGGTCAATAACCAACAGCGGGATCTGGATACCCATGTTGGCTCCCACATGCTCCACGATGATCTCATCGGATGAACCACGATGTCGAGGATTCAATCAACCCCGTACGCTATTCCCTTTGTCTATCGATATGTTACTTGCCCGAGATTCGATCGTCGGTATCCCAATACCTCGTTCAATCTCGTTACCGGCAAGTCACTTTACTCGTAGCGTAATGCATGATCCCATGACCAGACACTTGGTCACTCTGAGCTCATTATGATGATGCATTACCGAGTGGGCCCAGTGATACCTCTCCGTCATACGGAGTGACAAATCCCAGTCTTGATCCATGTCACCCAACAGACACTTTCGGAGATACCCGTAGTCTACCTTTATAGTCACCCAGTTACGTTGTGACGTTTGGCATACCCAAAGCACTCCTACGGTATCCGGGAGTTACACGATCTCATGGTCTAAGGAAAAGATACTTTGACATTGCAAAACTCTAGCAAACGAACTATACGATCTTGTGCTATGTTTAGGATTGGGTCTCGTCCATCACATCATTCTCCCAATGATGTGATCTCGTTATCAATGACATCCAGTGTCCATAGTCAGGAAACCATGACTATCTGTTGATCAACGAGCTAGTCAACTAGAGGCTCACTAGGGACATGTTGGTGTCTGTTATTCACACATGCATTACGATTTCCGGATAACACAATTATAGCATGAATAAAGACAATTATCATGAACAAGGAAATACAATAATAATGCTTTTATTATTGCCTCTAGGGCATATTTCCAATAGATGCATCATGTCCAACAAGATGAAACATTGGCCAAGGCACCCGACACCAATAATGTAGGAGTACTAGTACTACAGTACCTCCTTCCCGGTTTATAGGTCTTAATTCAAAAATCTCATCAACCAAGGTAGATGATGAGTGGTGGAATAATTTTTGTAGTTTGCAAAAACACTCAGTTAATGCACTCATTTTCCTCCATAGTGGAGAGTAACATACACATATCCCTAGGCTATGTTATTACCTTCATAGTGGGTAGTAACTTAGGTGTGGTGTCATGCAAAGCTTCATTTATTAGGTTATGGACTCATATTGCATTGGGAGATGTGATGTTACAGTAACTAGCTAAGTTACTAGACCTACCTCTTTCTTCATTAACTCATTGCCACATAGACAAATTTTCTGAGTTGGACTCGAAGTTACTGCTGAAGTTACTCCCACTGTGGCTAGTCTCAAAAACTTATGTTTACCAATGCATTAATTTTGTGTCAAACTTTGACCATCTACTCCCTCCATCCAGGTGAGTCATCTTTGGTTGTGCACCGTGACCAAGGAGGGAAAAACAAGAGAACTTAATGTTTATTTGCTACTCCCTCCGTTCCTAAATATTTTTTTCTACACATTCAAATGGAATACAACATACAAATGTATGTAGACATATTTTAGAGTGTAGATTCACTCATTTTGCTCCGTACGTAGTGACTTGTTGAAATCTCTAGATAGACAAATACTCCATGGGAACAGAGGGAGGCTTTTACTCCGTATTTGGGAACAGAGGGAGTATCACAATATGGAGGGAACAGACGAAGCTTGAAATCTAAACATGTCAATGGGAGGGAGTAAAAGCCTCATGCATGGACGCATGCATGCATGCATGCAACAAGCAACACTCACACGTACACATGGACGCACGCAACACTCACGCACCCATGCCGCACACAACACGCGACGCAACACACACGCTCACGCTCAAGTGCTCAACCTACTCCCTACGTCCGCGAAAGACTGTACATTTAGAGATTTACACATTGACCAGGGCATAATTAACACCCAAAAGTAGCAGATTTATGTGTGCATGCAACTGTTGAGAGAAGAAGATTAACTGAAGGTTGTTGCATGCTGTAATTAAGGATAGACATGTGGCCTATAGCTAGAGCACAAGTTAGTCAATCAATATCGATTTTAGATTAAAGGCTAAATGCATTGGAAGTGTAGATGTACACTCTTTGTTTTTTAGCCGATGTACACTCTATGTTGGAAGACCGAGGGAGTGCACGTGCATGCACTCACATACACAGCCAGGGTGGTTCGCGCGCAGGGGTTGGACTCCTCTCGCGCCTGCGTAAAGTTTTGTTCAACTGATTTCTTTGCTCTGCCAACTGACAGGTAGGACCCAGAAACTAGGTGACAATTTAACCAGTCAACAAAGTGCGACGTCGACTATGTGGCCGGTCAGTAGGGTGCAATACGGTGCTCTACGATGAGCTAGTGATCGTATAATCACCGCAAAACTATATATAGTGACTAAAGAGCATATTATTACATACGTTGACCGCCAGTGTATTTTTCTCGTTTAAAATTAAGCCATATTGAACCGGAACGTACTAGTACTTTGTACTGCTTTGATGTGTCCCGTCAACTTGCCGAACAAGAAGTTTGCTTACTACACCTCTCCCTCGCCCATGCGCGCGGTGGCTTGCAGGACAAGGAGTGGGTTTTCTCTACAGCTCCCTCTCCCTTTCGCTCGCCCTCGCCCTCGCGGTGGACGTGCAGCAGTTCAATAGGCACTAGTAGGAAACAGGGCTTTGGTCACGGGGCAATATTCACATTAGTCTCGGTTCAGGCATGAACCGGGACTAATGTGAGCATTGGTCCTGTTTTGTGCGGCTAAGGCATTAGTCCCGGTTCACCTGAGCCCTTTAGTCCCGGTTTTGAGACACGAACCGAGACTAAAGGGTGTGATGCCCTTTAGTCCCGGTTTGTGTCTCAAACCGGGACTAAAGATTAGACCTTTAGTCCCGGTTTGAGACACGAACCGGGACTAAAGGGTGCGATGCCCTTTAGTCCCGGTTTGTGTCTCAAACCGGGACTAAAGGTCCCATTTTCAAACTCTACCCCCCCCGGTGGATCGCCTTTTTTGTTTTGAAAAAATCAAAAGAAAATGATAAAAACTTCAAAAAATAAAATCCTTCGAGTGGTAGTTATATTACTACATCTACTAGTTAGTAAAATTTAAAAACTTAAATTTGGACATGTTTTGCAAAAAAATGTAGGGAAAATGTAAAACGGCTATAACTTTTGCATACGATGTCGGAAAAAACTTATAATATATGAAAATGTTCGGAACGAAGATCCGCATCCGATGGAAACGGCCTATGGCTTGTTTGCAAATTTTCAGAATCCTCAAATTCTAAAAGGAAAAAAAGTTATGCTCAAATTTTAGTTTTTTTGAATTTTTGTTAAATCTGGTCAAACTATGGTCAAAGTAGTTATTCAAGAAGTATTAGTGTTACTAAATATTATTCAATAATATTAGTGTTACTAAATAATTATTTTAGTTTTTTTGAATTTTGGTCAACTATGGTCAAACTATGGTCAAACTGTGTTCAAACTGTGGTCAAACTACTTATTCAAGAAATATTAGTGTTACTAAATAATTATTGATTTTTAGAACAATAGTTTCAAACTCAAACAGTGAAATGTGTGACTTCATGCTCAAGCTAAATTCCTGAGGGTTAATAGGATTGACATCTTACTATTGTGAGGAAAACAACAAGTGCAGACTTGGAAATGAGGGAGAATAGAACCCGGAAGTTAAGCGTGCTTAGGCTGGAGTAGTGAGAGGATGGGTGACCGTTCGGGAAGTTAGATGATTTGGAATGATGAGGGGTGATTAGAGATTAAAGGTTAAATTGAGCAGTGATGAGGGGTGATTAGAGATTAGAGGTTAAAATAATTCAGAAATTTGAAATTCAAAAAAAATTCAAAAAAATCATAAAATTTCCTTTAGTACCGGTTGGTGTTACCAACTAGGACTAAAGGTGGACCTCCAGGCAGCGGCCACGTGAAGGGCCTTTAGTCCCGGTTCCAGTTAGAACCGGGACTAAAGGGGGAGGCTTTAGTACCGACCCTTTAGTCCCGGTTCCGGAACCAGGACTAAAAGGCCCTTATGAACCGGAACTAAAGACCCTTTTTCTACTAGTGAGGTGTCAGATTGCCAGAAGCATATTGTACTGTACTATCATCATTGTTGGACCTTCTGAAGAGGCAAAGAGCCAAGTGCAAGGTTCACACGAGTATGAAATGTTGAACCTCCCGAAGAGGCAAAGAGCCAAGCGTCATGGTTTTATAGGAGTTGTCGTCCTAGTAGGAGTATTACAACTATAGCGGACGATGCTATTGTATGATGCCGCCACGTCACCTATATCCAAAGCTGTTCCACCTTTTTTTCAATGAGCGTGTTGGATCCCATGCAACAACCACACAAGTTGCACGTACACATAACACATTTACTAGTAATAAATTCTAAAGGACAAATGCCAGTATGCCACATATTCATTAGATAAATTTGTGCACGACCAGTCTACATATATTCACAGCGCTACCGTTCACAATTTACCATACCCCACTTACACGTTATACATGGGCTACATGTCCTCCTCCAGGTTCCAGTCCCAGGTGTTCTTCATGGATGGCACGATCCATAGCGGTGGGCAACGGGAATCATTGTCACAGCTTTCTAGACCAGTTCCACATGATGGAGACTCATCCAAGCTGAAGCGACATAAATCAGGGATAGGATGTCCCATCATGTCATTCAGCCGGTGGTGCGCACTAAAGACACAACCCTGCTTCATGAACGGCAGGCCTTCGGTGTCGTGCACAGAAGTTGGCATCCGCTTCACAATGGGGTAGCTGTCCCCAATGAACAGCGAGTACTCTCCAAGAGTGCTCTCGGCACCCACGTAGCATCACGGGGGTCGAACTCGGTGTCGTTCATCTGGTACACGCGACATCTCAGATCTGGAGACATGGTGACGTACAAAGTCAAGGTCCATGCATAATAATATTGTGCTCAAATATGGCGATCAGTAATACTGTGCAGCAAATAGTACTACTCCGGTATAGAGGAAGTAAAATAACCGGCTTATTATATATAGCCACTCTTGGCTACATGGATGAGATAGTAAGACATGGAAAAACAAAAATGGTGGCGGCTAGTGGGTTCAAGTCTTCAAGGGCCAAGCTAGCTATACGCGTCCTCCAAGGTAAAAAGTACTCCTACGGCTGGTCGTAATGGTAGTATCACAGGTAGTAGCATGCATGCCAACTAGGCAATTTTGATGAGGTGTCATAGAATTAAATGAAGAAAGAGAGGATTGAGTATCATATCATGATACCGTATCATAATAAATGCTATGCTACTATGTGTCATGCATGGCAATAAATAAAGTACTACATGATACTAGTATATGATACTATATATTAGGAAGGTAGTATCATACACTGATATCATATGCATGATACTAGTATATGATACTCCCCATTACATCCAGCCTACCAGTAAGCAGTATAACAACGAAAGAGAAGGTGAGAGGGTTAAAAATATAATACTAAATGGAATCCCTGGGTAGATGGTGACGGTCCGATCATGGTAGATTGTGTCACCATGTTGCACATTAGTGGTACCATGGGTAACGACTGCTAAGATAGTTGATCCCAATATGCCAAAGTCAGCTACAAGGTTCCAGGTTAGACCGAATTGCGGATGCAAATGCACATCCAGGATCGGCGATCATATTTTAATCGGGGGATGACTAGTCCCTGCAAAATTGTGGAGTACCGTTAGGGATGCAAATGATGGTTTGTGCATTCCGTTTGTAATCTCCCGTATCGTAGGATGGCAACCAAATGAAACAAGTCCCCTGGCTAGTGACCGCAAAGATGCGGCCTAGATGGCGCACGGCGTCTTCAAACGTGTAGGGGTACAAATCTACCGCGGCCAACATGCGCCAGCCTCTGCCATTACTGCCTCTTGCATTGATGGCAATCCTTATGTCGAACACCGCAATGAGATAGTAATCGTCATAGCCGCGTCGCTTTGTCGGCGGGTCCGCAATTGCTATCTTCTTCAACCTCATGTAGGCATCCTCATACGTATTCAAGCCCAGCCAGTCCGAAAGGCCGATCCCAATGGTTGAGAAGGGGTCTATGGGGACGGCCGCACTATTGTGGATGTTGTGCAAAATGATGGTGGTATCCAGCAGGAAGGTATGCAAGCCAATCTTCGTTTGCACCGACCTAGACCTATATATAAGATGGTGGGCAACGGAGAAATTACGGGATGGAAATTGAATAACTAAGTACTACATGATCAAACTCCATGACTGACCTGCTCATCAGACAAAATCCGACTACCTCTCAACGCCGGCAACTCTAGCGGAGTCAACATGCAACCATGGCCAGGGAGCGGTGGACTGTTCAACGGATTGTCCCATAGAAGAACCTTCTCCTCGAGGACACATGGAAGAACAACAAGCATGGCCTTTTCCCAATCCTGTTTAAGCACCGTCTTGAAAAAGTTGGTGCAGGAAGCACCGAGTCTTGCGGCGGTGAGGACATCAGAGCGGCGTGCGATTTCTCCCACATGATCGTCATCCAAGGTCTCCCAGCCCCGACGAGGAGGAGAACCTCCTGGCGAATCCATGGGAGCAGTGACGAACTGCCTTCTCTTCGGGGGGAGGGGAACTAGCGAGGAGGAGATAAGAGCGTAGTAACCGCAGGGCCTTGTCCCTTCCAACTGTAGCTCCTGGATCGTTCCTTAGCGAAGGGGTTAGGCTATTATTTACTATGTACTCGTACTATAGCAGTACTAGTACTACTTTCTCAACTAGTAGTGCGATGTACTGTGCTTCTAGTATAGTGCACCAGTTTTGAACTCTTAATCTCAGGGCCAAGGAGCTACAGTTGAAAGTGGAGGGTAGTACTGTTCTCTAGAACCATCGCTGTACTATCAATGCAGGGAAAGTACACCTGCGTAGTGGGTACAATCGGTACTCTATTCAAGCGTGTAGCTGGCCTACACAGACGCTCCTCTCACGCACACACTAGCAGCCTGTTTATCAGCGACGGTTACTGCGGGGGCAGAACATTTGAGTTATTTGATACAGCGAGACTAGGCTTTTCGCTTCCATTTGTGGAGGTGAAATGGATCTCATCGAACTTTGTTAGTAGTTCCTTCTTTATAAATGAGATGGGGCAAAGCTTTTGTCGCCATTTCAAAAAAAAATCACATCAAGAGGAATTTCTTTTATAGAGCCGATAATGGAGTGAAGTCCATGCGTGCAACACCACAAGCTACAGAGTACTAGTAGAGTACTAGCACTTTACGTACGGAGCCATATTGCACAGTTCCCAATGTCGCACCAGGCTTTTCCGGCTCCTCGGGCTTAATTGGGAGGCGCTAGTTTAAATATGCTACTAGCTGACGAGGAAGCTGCAAGCGAGGTGTGGCTAGGGCGAGCACGCGAGCCACGAGATGATGGGAAGGAAAACCCGTTCACGTGGCTGGGCTATCTAGTGCATCGAGATTGTGGTGCGACACGTCCGTTCGACTTCAAAAATCAAACTACCCGTACACAATATTGGCTCATAGCGAAGTTACTATTTTAAAAAAAGGCCGCCATGCGTTCAGCCGGGATCGAACCCACAAAACGAGGTACACACTCTCGCAACAACTAGTATTACTCGTTGGAGTACAATGCAACCTAGAATCACCTTTTGTCGCTAGTTCTACATTGTTCCTTACAAGAAACCATTAATAATGCCAAGAAACTACTAGTACCACTTGCATACGTGGCAGACTTAAGATAAGACTACCTTATCAGCCATCGTACATGCCCTTACCAACCACCCCTACCAAGAAACGACCACTCTAAAAGTGTTGTTAAAGGCATGTTTCAACCCATGTCGCCCCTTAAGTCAACGCCTTCTATTCAGCCGGCAAGTATGGCGTTATGACTTGTGGGACCTACATGTCAGTCTGCACAAAAATCCCCGAGTGACCTCCTACCTCCGGCCCGTCCACCTAGTCATCCTCGGCCATGGGACGCAGATACCGCTGCCGGCAGAAGGCGATGTCAAAACCGCCGGCCGTCCGGCGCACGCGGCCGCTAGCTAGACAAGATAGCTCCGTCCAGCTGCTTGTCTGTACACCAGTGTGCAACGAAAAACTTGATAGGAAACACACATCAGGAACAGGTAACTACCATTTTATTTATCATGTCTACACTATATATAGTTGTGCAACACTGGAACATTAGCGATAAATGGTTGCATCGATCAAGCTTCAACATACAAAAAAGAAGAGGGAAAGGATGCATGCCCCAGCATGACACATTCTTCTCCAAAAAGCTTTAGTTCCATCGACTACTACAGAGCTCGGTTACAAACTTGTCGTACACATATGCACCAAAGAAAAAAGAGGCCTAAACTTCTAGCTAGGTCTTGTTGCCGTCGAGGTTGACTTCAATCTACGACTTGTTCAGTAGGGCTTGGAACTCATCCTCTGAGTTGAGGGTGCTTTGCGGATGTTTGAAAAGCTTCGCTGCAATGTACTTCTGGAAGTTGAGCAAGGAGATTGTGTCCTGAGCATACACAACAAGAAAAACACATAATAGAAACTACTAGCAAAGGGAAAAGACACTGTTGCAGAAAAATATGATTTTACAAAGAAATTATTTTAGTGTTGCAGAGTGTTTCTTTACTACTAGTGTTGGAGAGTGTTTCTGTACTACTAATGTTGCATAGGTTGCAAAAAAAAGAGTCCGAGTCATACTATACTAAATGGCTTCAAACCCTTGGAAGTTAAATTCTCCATGTATAGAATAGCAAAGATGCCACAATCAAATCCGCTAGAAAAAAAGGAAGGAAAATGTGAACAGAAAAGTCAGATGAAGTTGCAAAAAAATGTAGAGTTGCGAAAAAATAAAAGGGGGTTGATACGGCAATGAAGGGCTGTACCGGAAGTATTGGTAGACAACCACCAATCAGGAATTTTAGTTTACCATCATTCCTCTTATCCTGGTATTTTTTAACTTCCCTCGTCACATGAAGCAGAATATGCTCGTCCCACTCCAACTCGTGGACAACACTCATGTCTCGTAACGTGCAGAGATATTCTAGAGGCACCATGTTTCCTGTCCCAGGAGCTAGGACCAATGATAGGCAGAGCAAAACCCATGACCTATCAATGGTCTCCTCATCTTCGTCATGCACTTTCGATAGGACAACTACTGTAGTGGCTATCAGAGCCCTATCACCATCCAAATACACATCTCGGAAATCTGCTTTGCCCCTCTTGCTGAATTCTACCGGCCTGCTACCAGATGGAACATTGAAAATCTTCTTAACCATGTCTTTTGTGAAGTGCATTTTCTTGCGATCATTAATCCTGCGTAAAAAGATATAAAACAAGAAAATCAGTAGATGTTGTGAAGAAATAAAAGTGCTATCGAACAGATAGAAAACAGAAAAATACATGGTTAAAAGAAGGTACTCCAAAGAAACATACTTGAGCAGACGCTTCTTAGTGTCGATCCTCATAACTATGAAATTGTCAAGCCCTTCTGGGGGAGGAAGCAAAGGAGAGATCTGCAACAAATCCCCAAAGCTAGACTTGCTTAGTACATCTCTTTTCTTCCCTTGGATGGAATTGGCTATGTCGCGCAGCCGCTTTGCTGACCATCGAGTTTGGTAGATGGGCATGCTGCGGAACAAAAACAAAGAGTAAGCTATGAACATTCATATATATGCAAAAAAAGAGGCTATGAGCATGCATATATCCTAGTAGTTGCCACATAAAAAGCTATGAAGCTACATGAAAACAAGTATAAAAGTTCGGAAGAATAAAATCATAAAGCTACAGGCAATCCACTATAAAATTCAGAAGAAAGAGCTATGAGCTCCAGGAAAACAAGTACAACTTTAATCCTACAATTCCCACAGCTCATGCGTCCATTTGAAAACAAACAAACTATAATGAACTCAAAAAAATGCAACACCAGCAAGCTCTCACAACTCTCACCCATGTTGTTCTTCATAGACAGTGGCAGAAACAATGTACGTCAAACAATGATTCAAAAATGATGCTACAAAATGTTACAAAACCCTGAATGAAACACATCTGCTGAACATTGTTTACCGCAAAAATGGTTCTGTCATTTCTGAAATTCACTACCAAACATGATGCTACAGGCAATCCACTAACATTTTTTAAACACATCTGCTAATCTATAATGCTATGGGCAATCCACTACCAAAAATTCAGATAAACATAGAGGTATACACCCAAAAATCAACTACATAAATCAGACATTGCTATGCAGTGGTAAGAAGGTACATCAATGTTATGAGCTGCATAAATTTCAGAAACAAAAAATGAACTCTGCAACACCGGTGACCACCTCGTATCCTACTATCCGGTGACCACCTCTTCCTATTACACCGGCGACCTCGTCTCCTAGTACAAACTACCGCACCTCCTCCTACCACAGTCGCGGAGCACCACCACCAAAGCCGGGGAGCACAACGACAAAACACATGGCAGAGCACAAAAATCGCCACCGCGATAGGGAACCACCACCACCCCCTACCACCGCAGGGGGAGCACCAACCAGTAACTGCCCTACTACCGTAGGGGAAGCACCAAACCACCGCATCCCTTGATTCGTCACTACAGGAAATGGGACAAAATATGTGGATTGAGTGGGGAAAGAATGCATACCTGCCTGAGTAGACGTCAGCTGCCGCGGATCCAGTCATCATCGCCAGTGCGACTGGTCTGCCGTGGTGGCCTATCTGTCGTTGACCTCCCGTCGTCACCCTCCCCGCTGCGGGATCTAGCCACAACTCCTCGCTTTGAAACAGCCCGTCAGTTGCAAAAGTCATTTCTGAAACAAAACGCTTGAATAGTTCAGCTGTAGAAATGTGGCGTGGGTGCGGGTGCTCTCGTCTGTCTGATCAAAAGACGATCTGATGGACACGGAGCCGGCGGACGCGCGCGAGAGATCAGCCGGCTGAAGGTAAGCTTTTTCCTTTGGATATGCCGCAGTTTGTAAAACTAAAGTATTTTTCAAATCCAAACATGTGAAAGTATTTAAAGCTGGAGTTTCTACAAAACCAATGGTATATTCTTCTAAAATTCCAAAAATACTAAGCAGCCAAACACAGCCCAAAGGATGTACCGCTGACTCAGACAAACGATGCCATCTCCATCAATATGGAAGTTCTTAATTTAGCGTGAAACATATCACACACACAAGAAAGGGAACCTATTCAACTCAAACTAAAAAGGAACCCGTTTTAACAAGATAACTAAAATATGTGCGCAAGTGCAAATCTAATCCCGAATACTTCACTAACAACCAATTAAATTGGTCTGAACACACCATTGTTTCTTAAAACAATCTAGGCTATCAAGAACATCACCACTTTAAGATTTATTAGCACATTGTTCGTGTGTTGCAACAAAGCCAAGAAAAGAAGATGGAGAGTTAGGCCCCCGACATAGAAAAAACGTTGAAAGACGTTGGTGTCATGTGGCCAATGGCAATTCACAACGAAAAAGAGAGAAAATAAGACGGGGAGTATTTAAACCCGAGCTCACATGCTCACTGATGAACAGAAACATCCGAAGAAATAGTAAAAATATTCAAAAAAAATCTGATTTTTTGTGATAAACATAAATGAAAGTTTCAACAAACTACAAATTTTAATGATGAAATGACATTCATGTAGGTCTGGGGAAAAAATGATGCTCCAAAAAGACTATTAATTGTTGGAAGTATTTTAGAGCAACGATTTTGTTCTCTTTGTCCAGATCTCCACCAATGGTATTTCATCGCGAAAATTTGTAGGAAGTTAAAACTTTTATCAATGTTTATCACAAAAAATGCATAATTTTTTGAATTTTTTTACTATTTTTCAGATTTTACTATTCATGAGGGAGCATGTGATCTCGGGATCAAAGAGCACTTTCGGAGAAAATACATGTTGGGGAACGTAGCATGCAATTTCAAAAAAATTCCTACGCTCACGCAAGATCTATCTAGGAGATGCATAGCAACGAGAGGGGGAGGGCATCTTCATACCCAAGAAGATCGCAAAGCGGTAGCGTTTATCAATGTGGTTGATGCAGTCGTACACCTTCACGGTCTGTCCTGAGCAAGTACCGAACGTACGGCACCTCCATGTTCAGCACATGTTCAGCTCGATGACGTCCTCGGCTTCTTGATCCAGCAAGACGGGCGAAGTAGTAGATGAGTTCCGGCAGCACGACAGTGTGGTGACGGTGTTGGTGAAGAACTCTCCACAGGGCTTTGCCAAGCACTACGGAAACTATGATGGAGGGTAAACTAGAGGGGACGGGGTTGCCGGCACACGGCTTGGTAATTCTTGATATGTTCCAGGTGCTAGCCCTGCCCCTCTATTTATATGTTGAGCCCCGGGGTCGAAACTTGGAGTAAAAGCCTCCTCAAAGTCGGTTTTTCCCACAAGGAAGAGTCCTTCTCGGACTTCCAGGACCAGACGCCACGGTCCTTGGCGTCTGGCCCAGACGCCATGGGCCTCGGCGTTTGGCCCCCTGGCCTCCGCAAAACTCCTTTTGCACCAACCTAAAGCCCCGTGGGCTTCACCCCTTGGCCAAACCATATCATCCTATATATCAATCTTAACCTCCAAACCATTCCGGACCTCCTCGTCATGTCCGTGATCTCATCCTGGACTCCGTACAACATTCGGTCACCAACATACATAACTCATACAATACTATATCATCAATGAACGTTAAGCATGCGTACCCTACGGGTTCGAGAACTATGTAGACATGACCGAGACACCTCTCTAGTTAATAACTAATAGCGGAACCTGGATGCCCATATTGGCTCCTAGATATTCTATGAAGATCTTTATCGGTCAAACCTTATGACAACATACGTTATTCCCTTTGTCATCGGTATGTTACTTGCCCGAGATTCGATCATCGGTATCTTCATACCTAGTTCAATATCGTTACCGGCAAGTCTATTTACTCGTTCCGTAATACATCATCCCACAACTAACTCATTAGTTACTTTGCTTGCAAGGCTTCTTATGATGTGCATTACCGAGAGGGCCCAAAGATACCTCTCCGATACTCAGAGTAACAAATCCTAATCTCGATTCACGCCAACCCAACAAGAACCTTCAGAGATACCTGCAGAGCATCTTTATAATCATCCAGTTACGTTGTGACGTTTGATAGCACACAAGGTGAAGGAAATATGCCCTAGAGGCAATAATAAAGTTGTTATTTATATTTCCTTATATCATGATAAATGTTTTTTATTCATGCTAGAATTGTATTAACCGGAAACTTATTACATGTTTGAATACATAGACAAACAGAGTGTCCCTAGTATGCCTTTACTTGACTAGCTCATTAATCAAAGATGGTTAAGTTTCCAGACCATAGACATGTGTTGTCATTTGATGAACGGGATCACATCATTAGAGAATGATGTGATGGACAATACCCATCCATTAGCTTAGCATAATGATCGTTTAGTTTTATTGTTATTGCTTTCTTCATAACTTATACATGTTCCTCTGACTATGAGATTATACAACTCCTGAATACCAGAGGAACACCTTGTGTGCTATCAAACATCACAACATAACTGGGTGATTATAAAGATGCTCTACAAGTGTCTCCAATGGTGTTTGTTGAGTTGGCATAGATCAAGATTAGGATTTGTCACTCCGAGTATCGGAGAGGTATCTCTGGGCCCTCTCGGTAATGCACATCACTATAAGCCTTGCAAACAATGTGACTAATGAGTTAGTTACAGTATGATGCATTATGGAACGAGTAAAGAGACTTGTCGGCAATGAGATTGAACTAGGTATGGTGATACCGACGATCAAGTCTCGGGCAAGTAACATACCGATGACAAAGGGAACAACGTATGTTGTTATGCGGTTTGACCGATAAAGATCTTCATAGAATATGTAGGAGCCAATATGAGCATCCTGGTTCCGCTATTGGTTATAGACCAGAGATGTATCTCGGCCATGTCTACATAGTTCTCGAACCAGTAGGGTCCGCGCGCTTAAGGTTCGATGACAATTTGTATTATGAGTTATGTGATTTGATGAACCGAAGTTTGTTCAGAGTCCCGGATGAGATCACGGACATGACAAGGAGTCTCAAAATGGTCGAGACATAAAGATTGATATATTGGAAGGTTATGTTTGGACACCGGAATGGTTTCAGAAAGGTTCGTACATTTTTCGGAGTACCTAGAGGTTACCGGAACCCCCCGAGGAGGTTAATGGGCCTTCGTGGGTCCTAGTGGATAGAGGAGGCGGCGGCTAGGAGGAGGCGCGTGCCCCCAAGCCCAAACCGAATTGGACTAGGGTTGGGGGTGCGGCCCCCCTTTCCTTCTTCTCCTCCACCTCTTTCCCCTTCCCCCCTTCTCCGGAAAGGAAAGGGGGGGCGAATCCTACTTGGACCGGGAGTCCAAGTAGGAATCCCCCCCTTGGCGCCCCCCTTGGGCCGGACTCCTCTCCTCCCCACTTTATATACATGGGAGGGGGCACCCCAAAGGCACACCAAGTCTTCTCTTAGCCATGTGCAGTGCCCCCCTCCACAGTTATAGACCTCGGTCATATTGTCGTAGTGCTTAGGCAAAGCCCTACGCCCGTAACTTCATCATCACCATCAACATGCCATCGTGCTGACGGAACTCTCCCTCGTCCTCAACTGTATCAAGAGCTCGAGGGACGTCATCGAGCTGAACATGTGCTGAACACGGAGGTGTCGTACGTTCGGTGCTAGGATCGATTGAATCGCGAAGATGTTCGACTACATCAACCGCGTTACTAAACACTTCCGCTCTCGGTCTACAAGGGTACGTAGACACACTCTCCCCTCTCATTGATATGCATCTCCTAGATAGATCTTGCGTGATCGTAGGTAAAAAAATTCAAATACTGCATTCCCCGACAGTGGCATCCGAGCCGGGTCTATTCATAGATGTTATATGCACGATTAGAACACAAAGAGTTGTGGGCGATAATAGTCATACTGCTTACGAGCAATCTCTTACTTTGATTCAGCGGTATTGTTGGATGAAGCGGCCCAGACCGACATTACATTACCGTGTTCATGAGACTGGTTCTACCTACGTGCTTCGCACATAGGTGGCTGGCAGGTGTATGTTTCTCCAACTTTAGTTGAATCAAGTTTGACTAGGCCCGATCCTTGTTGAAGGTTAAAACAACACACTTGACTCAAAATCGTTGTGGTTTTGATGTGTAGGTAAGAATGGTTCTTGCTAGAAGCCCATAGCAGCCATGTAAAACTTGCAACAACAAAGTAGAGGCCGTCTAACTTGTTTTTGCAGGGCATGTTGTGATGTGATATGGCCAAGACATGATGAGATATAAATTGTTGTATGAGATGATCATGTTTTGTAAAAGTTATCGGCAACTGGCAGGAGCCTTATGGTTGTCGCTTTATTGTATGAAATGCAATTGCCATGTAATTGCTTTACTTTATCACTAAGAGGTAGCGATAGTCGTAGAAGCAATTGTTGGCGAGACAACAACGATGCTACGATGGAGATCAAGGTGTGAAGCCGGTGACGATGGTGATCATGACGGTGCTTTGGAGATGGAGATCAAAGGCACAAGATGATGATGGCCATATCATATCACTTATTTTGATTGCATGTGATGTTTATCCTTTATGCATCTTATTTTGCTTAGTATGGTGGTAGCATTATAAGATGATCCCTCACTAAATTTCAAGGTATATATAAGTGTTCTTCCTGAGTATGCACCGTTGCTACAGTTCGTCGTGCCTAGACACCACGTGATGATCGGGTGTGATAAGCTCTACGTTCACATACAACGGGTGCAAGCCAGTTTTGCACGTGCAGAATACTCGGGTTAAACTTGACGAGCCTAGCATATGTAGATTTGGCCTCGGAACACTAAGACCGAAAGGTCAAACATGAATCATATAGTAGATATGATCAACATAGTGATGTTCACCATTGAAAGCTACTCCATCTCACGTGATGATCGGACATGGTTTAGTTGATATGGATCACGTGATCATTTAGATGACTAGAGGGATGTCTATCTAAGTGGGAGTTCTTAAGTAATATGGTTAATTGAACTTTAATTTATCATGAACTTAGTACCTGATAGTATTTGCATATCTATGTTGTTGTAGATCAATGGCCCGTGCTACCGTTCCCTTGAATTTTAATGTGTTCCTACAGAAAGCTAAGTTGAAAGATGATGGTAGCAATTACACGGACTGAGTCCGTAACTTGAGGATTATACTCATTGCTGCACATAAGAATTACGTCCTGGAAGCACCGCTAGGTGCAAAACCCGCTGCAGGAGCAACTCCAGATGTTATGAACGTCTGGCAGAGCAAAGCTGATGACTACTCGATAGTTCAGTGTGCAATGCTTTACCGCTTAGAATCAGTACTTCAAAGACATTTTGAACGTCATGGAGCATATGAGATGTTCCAGGAATTGAAGTTAATATTTTAAGCAAATGCCCGAATTGAGAGATATGAAGTCTCCAATAAGTTCTATAGCTGCAAGATGCAGGAGAATAGTTCTGTTAGTGAACATATACTCAGAATGTCTGGGTACCACAACCACTTGACTCAACTAGGAGTTAATCTTCCTGATGATAGTGTCATTGACAAAGTTCTTCAATCACTGCCACCAAGCTACAAAAGGTTCATGGTGAACTATAATATGCAAGGGATGGATAAGACAATTCCCGAGCTCTTCGCAAGGCTAAAGGCTGCGGAGGTAGAAATTAAGAAGAAGCATCAAGTGTTGATGGTTAAGAAGACTAGTAGTTTATAGAAAAAAGGCAAAGGGAAGAAGGGGAACTTCAAGAAGAATGGCAAGCAACTTGTTGCTCAAGTGAAGAAGCCCAAGTCTGGACATAAGCCTGAGACTGAGTGCTTCTACTGCAAAGGGACTGGTCACTAGAAGCGGAACTGCCCCAAGTATTTGGCGGATAAGAAGGATGGCAAAGTGAAAGGTATATTTGATATACATGTTATGGATGCGTACCTTACTAATTGATACATCTCCAACGTATCTATAATTTTTGATTGTTCCATGTTGTTATATTATCAGTCTTGGATGTTTTATAATCATTTTATAGTCATTTTATATCATTTTTTGGTACTAACCTATTGACATAGTGCCAAGTGCCAGTTGTTGTTTTTTCATGTTTTTTACATCGCAGAAAATCAATATCAAATGGTGTCGTGGAATTGTCACGACAGATATCCTAGTGTGAGGACTTAGTCGTGAGGCCAACACATGTTTGTAGTAGCTTGAGAGGGGTTGAGTGGAATCGAGAGACGCAACGTAAGACAAGGATTTAGACAGCTTCGGGCCCCGGGAAACATCATCGGGTAATAGCCCTACATGTTGTTTGTGGCTAGATCTCATTATGCTCATGAGAGAGTCGCCGCATAAGCCAGCTCCCCTTTAGTTGTGTCTAGCCCTAGAGATTGTTTCTTGTTGCTTGTCCCCCTTTTGGGGAGCCCTGCCCCTCCTTATATAAGTTGAAGGGGCGGGTTACATGACTAGTCCTAGTAGAACTAGGATTACTCTATTACAAGTGGAGTCCTAGTCTTGCTTCCTTTGCAGGAGAATATTCCTTATGTCTTCCTCTTATGCCGGCCCACCATCATATGAATCGGCCTTCTGGGCCATGGGCCTTGTCATCCGTCTGACCTGCCCGCCGGGTTACTAACGAGACGCCAAGATCGGGCGGGTTACCCGTGAATCGCCAAGCTCCCGGTGGGTTAACAGTGAGTCGCCACGCTCCAGCCGGGTCATACATCTGGCGGTTTACACCACGGGGTATATCCCCGACAGATGGAGTCCAAATGTCCTTAAACTTTACAGAGAATTTTTATGGGCCAGAAGGAACACAACGGGCCTTGGCTGCGCCTAGGGGGTGCCCCGAGGGGGGCACAACCCACTAGGGCGCGCCAGGAAGCTCGGGCGTGCCCTAGTGGGTTGTGCCCACCTCGGGTGCCCCCCTGACCGCCTCTTTGCTCTATAAATATCCCAATATTCTAGAAACCATAAAGGCATCAACGAAATATTCATCCAGCCGCCGTAGAGTCGAAAACCACCAGATCCAATCTAGACACCATCTCGGATGGCGTTCACCACCTCCATTGGTGCCTCTCTGATGATGCGTGAGTAGTTCTTTGTAGACATTCGGGTCCGTAGTTAGTAGCTAGATGGCTTCATGATACGTCTCCAACGTATCTACTTTTCCAAACACTTTCACCCTTGTTTTGGACTCTAACTTGCATGATTTGAATGAAACTAACCCGGACTGACGCTGTTTTCAGCAGAATTGCCATGGTGTTATTTTTGTGCAGAAATAAAAGTTCTCAGAATGACCTGAAAATTTATGGATACACGTTTTGGAATTTATAAAAAAGTATTGGCGAAAGAATCAGCGTAAGGGGGCCCACACCCTGTCCAAAAGGGTGCAGAGCACGCCCCCTGCCTCGTGGGCCTCCTGAGGCTCCACCGACGTCAACTCTAACTCTATATATTAACTTTTGAGGAGAAACAAATCGAGGAGAAGGATTCATCACATTTTACGATACGAAGCCGCCAACAAGCCCTAATCTTCATCGGGAGGGCTGATCTGGAGTCCGTTCGGGGCTCTGGAGTGGGGAATTCGTCGCCATCGTCATCATCAACCTTCCTCCATCACCAATTTCATGATGCTCACCGCCATGCATGAGTAATTAAATCATAGGCTTGATGGACGGTGATGGGTTGGATGAGATTTATCATGTAATCGAGTTAGTTTAGTTAGGGTTTGATCCCTAGTATCCATTATGTTCTAAGATTGATGTTGCTATGACTTTGCTATGCTTAATTCTTGTCACTAGGGCCCAAGTGCCATGATTTCAGATCTGAACCTATTATGTTTTCATGAATATATGTGAGTTCTTGATCCTATCTTGTAGGTCAATAGTCACCTACTATGTGTTATGATCCAGTAACCCCAAAGTGACAATAATCGAGACCACTCACGGTGATGACCGTAGTTTGAGGAGTTCATGTATTCACTAATTGTTAATGCTTTGGTCCGGTACTCTATTAAAAGGAGGCCTTAATATCCCTTAGTTTCCAATAGGACCCCGCAGCCATGGGAGGGTAGGACAAAAGATGTCATGCAAGTTCCTTTCCGTAAGCATGTATGACTATATTCGGAATACATACCTACATTACATTGATGAACTCGAGCTAGTTCTGTGTCACCCTATGTTATAACTGTTGCGTGAGGAATCACATATGACATAATTATACATCATTGATCCATTGCCCATGAGCTTTTCACATATTGATCTTCGCTTAGTTACTTTTCCGTTGCCACTATTACAATTGCTAAAATACTGCTACTGTTACTTTTGCCACTGTTGCCGTTACCTCCATACTACTTTGCTACTAAATACTTTGCTGCAGATATTAAGTCATTCAGGTGCGGTTGAATTGACAACTCAACTGTTAATACTTGAGAATATTCTTTGGCTCCCCTTGTGTCGAATCAATAAATTTGGGTTGAGTACTCTACCCTCGAAAACTGTTGCGATCCCCTATACTTGCGGGTTATCAAGACTATTTTCTGGCGCCGTTGCTAGGGAGCATAGCTCTATTCTTTGAGTCACTTGGGATTTATATCTGTTGATCACTATGAGGAACTTGAAAGATGAAAGAACCAAGATTTTTCCCTCAACCACGAGGGGAGGTAAGGAATTGCCATCTAGCTCTGCACTTGATTCACCTTATGTTTTGAGTAAACTTGCGACACCTACTCCTGCTATTGATTCTGACATGTCGCATGTTATTGATGATGCCACTTCTGCTATGCATGATGCTTATAATGAAACTACTTCTATGCTTGATAATACTGTGCCATTAGGTGAATTTCTTGATGAACAACTTGCTAGGGTTAGAGAAAATGAAATTATTGAAACTCATAATATTGATGAAAGTGATGATGAAGATTCTCCCCCTAGATATGAATTGTCTGATGTGCCTGAGGGTTATGTTATGGATGAAGAAACTTCTACAGATCTTTTAGCTTGCAAAGATAGTTATGATCTTAAGAAACTGTTAGCAAGAAAAGTCTTTGATTGCTAGAATGAAATATGACTCTGGTTTTGCTACTTCACGTATCTGTATTGTTGATAAGGATCGCGATTCTCTGTCGATCCTGAGTTAATTACTTTGGTTGAATTTGATCCTTTTTATGGCTATGAATCTGAAACTGTTGTGGCACATCTTACTAAATTGAATGATATAGCCACCCTATTCACTCATGAGGAAAAAATTCGTTACTACTATATCCTTAAATTATTTCTGTTCTCATTAAAGGGTGATGCTAAAACATGGTTTAATTCTCTTGCTCCTGGTTGTGTACGTAGTCCACAGCATATGATTTATTACTTCTCTGCTAAATATTTCCCCGCTCATAAGAAACAAGTTGCCTTAAGGGAAATATATAATTTTGTGCAAATCGAAGAAGAGAGTCTCCCACAAGCTTGGGGGACGCTTCTCTGATTACTTAATGCTTTGCCTGATCATCCTCTCAAGAAAAATGAAATACTTGATATATTTTATAATTGACTAAACGATGCTTCCAGAGACCACTTGGATAGTTGTGCTGGCTATGTTTTCAGGGAAAGAACTGTTGAGCAAGCTAAATTGCTATTGAATAATATGTTGAGAAAAGATAATGATTGGACACATCCTGAACCAACTCCCAAGCCGACTCCGAAGAAAAGGGGCATTCTATTTCTCAGTCTTGAAGATATGCAAGAGGAAAACAAATCTATGAAAGAAAACGGTATTAAAGATGAAGATGTTAAGAATTTACCACCTATTGAAGAAATACATGGTTTTGAGAAAAGCCGTTTTGGTTTTTTTAGAAAACCCTAGTTTTCATTTTTTTTAAATAGATCGGTTTTCTCCAGTTTATTTATTTAGCGAGCATTCGCTCGATTGTTCGTTTTAACGAACGCATTCATCTTTTAGTTCCAGTTAATGAACGTTCGTTCGTTAACCTGTTCGTCATTTTTCTTTTTCTCGGATTAAAACCGTGATTTTTCTGATCCGATGTTCGTTTTAGTTTAACTTTTCGCTCGTTTATCGGAATCAGGCGATTCAAGCACCTGGAGTTTCATCTTGAAACCCTCTTCTGTTTAACCAACTCAAACAAGTTTTTTCCTCTGTAAAAATTGCCCTAGATCCAGAATAGTAAACGAAGCCTCTTTCTTTTGCCGGTTGTCTTTCGTTGCTTCGTTCGATTTGGTTCTTTTTGCCAACCAGAGTTCTTAAGTTGAACTTTCTGGTTAGATCTCTTATTTGAGTTTTACCTGAGCATTAATTGAGTACTTATTGTATGCTTGTTTGTTTGCGATAGAGTACCTGGAGTGAGCCGCTTGCTACTTCGAATCGCTAGGTTTCACAGATCATCAGCAAGGCAAGTAACACTTTGATCATACTTCCTATTACCCAGTTTTTCTTGCATTAGATCAACCCTCACCTATTACCTGTTTATTATCAAACCTTTGGGAGTTACTTCTACATTTGCTTTTATGCCATGCTATGCTAGTAGACGTGGATTGGGTGAGTGAAATCCATGACAGATGTGAGATTGATAATTTAATGGTTTATCTAAGGTGGCAACTTAAATACACATCTGGGTGGATTGAGGCATCTGGGTATTCCAGCGATTGCCTGTTTTTCTTTTGGACCGCCACCCATGCTCAAATGGATCATGAGATTATTCATACTAGAAACTTCTGTGTGCAGCCACAAGCTACTATGGGCTCTAGCATAGTTGACTAAGTCGTGCAAACTCTTAAAGTGGTAGACTAGCAGATGTAGGGGATGTAGGTTGGTACGGTCTACCCATTCATAAGGTTCTATCGCTTCTAAAAGATTATGTCTTGGTCATCCGTTTCTCAAACACCATGTAGTGCGAGAATCCTAATGGAGGAGATCAAGTCTTCTGGGGAAAATTGCGCAAACCTCTGCAGAGTGTATAAACTAATCATGGTTAGCCGTGTCCCCGGTTATGGACAACTTGAGTATCTAGTACTTGGATTATCATGTGAATCTCATCATGTTACTCTAATTAATTTTGTTGGGTTTTAATGATGATGCTTAATTGGGATTGAGAGGGTGTCTACACTCCAAATGTTTAACAACTACCATGAGAGTTAAATAAAATTTATTCCTTTGCAGTAGGGAAAAATTGGCTTTATGCAAAACTGTAACCATAGAGCTTTCCACCAGCCAAATATGCATATATAATAGCCTTACTCTTTCATTGCTCTCTATGTGCTACATTGCCAGCATATTCCATGTGCTGACCCGTTTCGGGCTGCAACGTTCATGTTGCAGACTTTTAAGATGACGAGTAAGGTGCCCTTTAGGTCATGGTTCTATACTCAGTGATGCCGTTGGAGTTGATGGACTCACTTATCTTCCAAGCCTTCCGTTGTTATCATTATTAGATGGCCTTAAGCCATATTTATTGTAATAAGTTCTCTTTTGAGACACTCGATGTAATAAGTGTGTGATTGCTACTTTGTTATAAATCCTTCAAGTACTGTGTGGTGTCAGCATTACTGATCCAGGGATGACACCTGAGCACAGAGATTGGGCTGTTTGAGGTCTGGTCGCTACAAGATGGTATCAGAGCACACGCTGACTGTAGGACACGACCACTAAGCTAAAGCCCTAGATCACTACTCTCTTCTCTTTCTTACCTCTCATCTTTTCTACTCTTTTAGGATGGCGGATGCAAGGAACAAGTTCACGCAATCGGATGAAGATACACCCTTTGGACGTCATTTGAAGGAAGTCACTAGATATCTGAACAGAGGAGTACCGAGCTTCACCGGAACCTACAACGCAACATTACCTGAAGAAGAGCGCTGGATGATTCAAGATCAAGTTCCAGGAAGGACGTTCATGCCAGTCACTGAGCCCATAGAGTTTTCATTTGATGCACCAACATGGAGTCTAGGAAAGAGCATGGCAGCTCACATCGCCATGGGACGCATTGGAGAAGTTTACCGCAATGATCTCAAGGATACTATCTACCACCATTTGTGGGCGCCGAGATGAGCACTGGGAGATGATCAGCACCAAGAAGGATAGATCAATTGCATCATTTAGTTAAACCAGCACATTCGACGTCAGGAGAACCAGATGTGTGCCAACATGATATATCTGAAGAAGCCAAAGACAAGAATCAAGGAACTGGAGGAAGAACTCAAGGCTACACGTGAAGATTATGAAGAGGAAGTATGGACAAGGGAAGTACAATTCAGGAGCTCAGCAAAAGCCACGTTTTACCCCTAGACCGGGAGGACATTTTCAGCATACCCATGGAGGGGTAGCTCGCACAATCATAATGGCACCAAGAATGGTAATGGGAATGGAGGAAGCAACAGCCAGAACCGTACAAACCCATCAACCCCAGCCAAGAGAGACCTGAGCCAAGTCACTTGCTTTAAGTGCCATTAGACCGGACATTATGCCAATGAATGTCCTGAAGCCCAGAATGGAAATGGCAATGGAAGCTCTGGGAAGAAGCCGAACCCTTTCAACAGGGGACAGGTGAACCACGTAAATGTGGAGGAGATTGAAGCCCAGCTCGATGCAGTAATAGGTAAGTTTTTGGTTAAGTCATTTACTGCACTCATTCTTTTTGATACTGGTGCATCGCATTCATACATATCAAGGGGATTTGTGGGTAAGTATAAACTGCCAACCCAAGCCCTTAGGTCACCCGTGTTAGTAACCTCGCCGGGAGCAGAGTATATGGCTAGTCTATGGTGTGATCGGTTACCATTAAGGATTGGTAACTACGTATTTCCCTCAAAGCTAATAGTATTGGAATCTCAAGGATTGGATGTGATATTAGGCATGGATTGGTTATCGAAGTATGAAGGGAACATTGAATGTGCCAGTAAGTCAATTTTGCTTACCACCCCAGAAGGGAGAAGGATCAAGTATGTATCCCGGCATGTGCCAAAAAGGACTCAAGTAAATTGCCTAATAGGAGTTGTGCGGGAGGAAGTACCAGTAGTGAAGGATTTTCTTGATGTTTCTAGAAGAGTTGCCAGGCATGCCACCAGATAGAGATATTGAGTTTTTGATTGAGCTTTTGCCAGGCACAGGGCCAATATCTAAGAGACCATATAGAATGCTCGCAAAGGATTTGGAAGAGATTAAGAAGCAGATTAAGGAGTTACTCGATAAAGGATATATCCGCCCAAGTTCTTCAACTTGGGGACCGCCGGTACTTCTAGTGGAGAAGAAGGATGGATCGTTAAGGATGGTTGTTGATTATCGAGGATTGAATGAAGTAACCATCAAGAACAAGTACCCACTACCGATGATCAATGATCTGTTTGATCGATCGCAAGGAGCTAAGGTATTTTCCAAGATCGATCTGTGATCAGGGTACCATCAGTTGAAGATTCGAGAACAGGATATACCTAAGACAGCTTTTACCACCAGTTATGGGCTGTACGAGTATACCATTATGTCATTTGGTCTGACTAACGCACCTGCATATTTTATGAACATGATGAACAAAGTGTTTATGGAGTTTTTGGATAAGCTCATCGTGGTGTTCATTGATGATATCCTGGTATATTCGAAGGATGAAGAGGAGCATAAGGAGCATTTGCGATTGGTACTTGGTAAGCTCAGATAACATCAGTTATATGCCAAGTTTAGCAAATGCGAGTTTTGGTTGAAGGAAGTTGGATTTCTCGGACACGTTATATCCAGAGAAGGTATAGCAGTGGATGCCACCAAGGTTGACACTGTGAAAAATTGGGAAGCGCCAACAACAGTTGGAGAGATCCGGAGTTTTCTTGGACTTGCAGGATACTACCGGAGATTCATTGAAAATTTCTCGAAGATTACAAAAGCCTATGACGGAGTTCTTGAAGAAGGATACCAAGTTCATATGGACCGAGGAATGTGAGGCTAGTTTCCAGGAGTTGAAGAAACGCTTGGTTACATCACCAGTGTTGATTTTGCCAGATCAGACCAAGGATTTTGAGGTATAGTGCGATGCTTCACGTAGAGGACTTGGAGCAGTGCTTATGCAAGAAGGAAGAGTTGTTTCATATGCCTCATGACAGCTTAAGCCTCATGAGTTGAATTATGCTACGCATGATTTGGAGTTAGCAGCCGTAGTGCTTGCATTGAAGACTTGGAGACATTTTCTCATTGGAAACCATTGTGAGGTGTACACGGATCACAAGAGTTCGAAGTATATTTTCACGTAGAAGGAGTTGAATCTCAGACAAAGGGGATGGTTGGAACTCATCAAGGATTATGATATGAGATTGCATTATCACCCTGGAAAGGCTAACATAGTAGCTGACGTGTTGAGCCGTAAAAGTCATGTCAACACCTTAATGACGGGAGGTTTACTAAGGGAGTTAGCTGAAAATCTTCATGAGCTATGTTTGGAGATAGTTCCGAGAGGCTATGTAGCAGCATTGGAGATTCAGTATACTTTGATGGATAAGATCAGAGAAGCTCAAAAGGCTGATAAGGAGAATGCTTCTATTAAGGAGAAAATGAGCAAAGGAAAAGCTAAAGGATTTCGTGAGGATGAGCACAATACCTTATGGTTTGAGGACCGTGTTTATGTGCCTAATGATTCGGCGATCAGGAAATTGATTCTGCAAGAGACCCATGATTCACCATATTCGATTCACCCAGGAAATACCAAGATTTATTTGGATTTGAAGGATATTTTCTGGTGGACCAGAATGAAGAAGGATGTTGTGGAGTATGTAGCCATTTGTGATGTATGTCAGAGAGTAAAGGCAGAGCATCAGAAGCCAGCAGGATTGCTACAGCCATTGCCAATACCCGAATGGAAGTGGGATAAGCTAGGCATGGATTTTATTACAGGACTGCCCAGAACTCGTTCAGGCTATGACTCGATTTGGGTTGTAGTCGATCGTTTGACAAAGGTAGCTCATTTCATTCCAGTGAAGACTACCTATACTAGTGCCAAGTTAGCAAAGATATACATGACCAGAATCGTATGTTTGCATGGAGTTCCAAGGATCATTGTATCAGATAGAGGAACCTAGTTTACTAGAAAGTTCTGGAATCAGTTGCACGAAACTTTGGGTACCAGGCTAGAGTTCAGTACAGCTTTCCATCCGTAGACAGATGGACCGACCGAGAGAGTCAAACAGATTTTGGAGGATATGCTGAGAGCTTGTGCGTTATATTATGGATCTAGCTGGGACGAGAATTTGCCATACGCAGAGTTCTCCTATAACAATAGTTATCAATCCAGTTTGAAGATGGCCCCTTTCGAAGCCTTGTACGAAAGGAGGTGCAGGACCCCGTTGTCATGGGATGAAGTTGGAGACCGTCAGTTGTTTGGACCAGATCTGATTAAGGAGTCGGAACAGAAAGTAAAATTGATTCGCGATAGGCTCAAGGTAGCCCAATCCAGGCAGAAGAGCTACGCAAATTCAAAACACAAGGAGGCAGTTTACGAAGTCGGAGACCGAGTTTATCTTCGAGTATCTCCACTTCGAGGAGTTAAGCGTTTTGGAGTTAAGGGAAAGTTAGCGCCACGTTTTGTAGGACCATACAAAGTTTTGGAGCGTATGGGAGAAGTAGCTTATAAGTTGGAATTGCCCGGAGGATTGTCAGGAGTTCACGACGTGTTCCATGTTTCCCAGTTGAAGAAGTGCCACGCAGAGATGGTGATATACCGCTAATAGATACAATGTCGCTGCAAGTGATTCAGTTGGACAGTGATTTGACCTATGAAGAGAAACCAGTCAAGATTCTTGAGTATGCCAGCCGAGTCACCCGCGGCAAGGTTATCAAGTTTTGCAAAGTTCAGTGGAGCCACCACACGGAGGATCAAGCCACCTGGGAACGAGAAGAAGATCTGTTGAAGGGCCACCCTCACCTATTTTCTAGCCAACCTGAATCTCGAGGGCGAGATTTATCTTAAGGGGGTAGGTTTGTAACATCTCAAATCTTCAATTTGGAATGTTATACAATAGATCATCATTGCATACCATATTTATTTGCATTTTGGTTGATCCTAGAAATTTCACACAACTCAAGGACCCTCGGAGAGAGTTGGGGATTTCGTTATTTTCATATTTCAATTTTCTCAAATTTTTAAAATAGGATAATTTGATTTTCTTTACTTTATCTTCAATTATTTCTAGAAAATTCTGAGAGAAGGGAATAAAATGACTTCCCAAAATAAATAAATATTGAGGATTTAATAAAAATCAAATAAGATTTTATTTTGGTTTTATTTACTATATTATTTGAATTTAGGAAAAATTGCACATTTTCAAAAATTGCATTTAGGGCCAAGAAAATGTTCGTCCTGTTCTAAATATTTTATTCAGACGGTGAATATTTGTTTTTGCATTTTTAGAATTTTATTTATTTCTCTAGAATTTTTTTAGTTGCAGCGTTATTGTTTTAAAAAAACAATCCCCGCGCGCCGACTGGGCCGAGGGCCCAGCCGAGCCAGCCTAGCCGCCTCCCGACCGCCGCCGCCGCCACCGAGTCTGGGGAGGACACGCCTCCCGAGCTCACCCCCTTCCCCAAGTTCGCCCCCCCCCCCTTTATAACCCCGCCGGAGCCCCCCCCCCTGGAGCACCACACCCGCCGCCGCCTCCCAACGCCACCCGCGCCGCCTGCCGCCCCGCCGCTGCTCGCCGGAGCCACCGCCCCGCACCACCCGCCACCGCCCGGAGCCCCGCCGGAGCATCACCGGAGCCCCGAGCCGAGGTAGCCGCCGCCGCCGGTTTTTTGAGAAAAGCCGTTTTGGTTTTTTTAGAAAACCCTAGTTTTCATTTTTTTTAAATAGATCGGTTTTCTCCAGTTTATTTATTTAGCGAGCATTCGCTCGATTGTTCGTTTTAACGAACGCATTCATCTTTTAGTTCCAGTTAATGAACGTTCGTTCGTTAACCTGTTCGTCATTTTTCTTTTTCTCGGATTAAAACCGTGATTTTTCTGATCCGATGTTCGTTTTAGTTTAACTTTTCGCTCGTTTATCGGAATCAGGCGATTCAAGCACCTGGAGTTTCGTCTTGAAACCCTCTTCTGTTTAACCAACTCAAACAAGTTTTTGCCTCTGTAAAAATTGCCCTAGATCCAGAATAGTAAACGAAGCCTCTTTCTTTTGCCGGTTGTCTTTCGTTGCTTCGTTCGATTTGGTTCTTTTTGCCAACCAGAGTTCTTAAGTTGAACTTTCTGGTTAGATCTCTTATTTGAGTTTTACCTGTGCATTAATTGAGTACTTATTGTATGCTTGTTTGTTTCCGATAGAGTACCAGGAGTGCACCTCTTGCTACTTCGAATCGCTAGGTTTCACGGATCATCAGCACGGCAAGTAACACTTTGATCATACTTCCTATTACCCTGTTTTTATTGCATTAGATCAACCCTCACACATTGCATGATTAGGATCTAATTAAATTGTGGGTTTGGGAAGTTTTTGAGGTAGTACCTATTACCTGTTTATTATCAAACCTTTGGGAGTTACTTCTACGTTTGCTTTTATGCCATGCTATGCTAGTAGACGTGGATTGGGTGAGTGAAATCCATGACAGATGTGAGATTGATAATTTAATGGTTTATCTAAGGTGGCAACTTAAATACACATCTGGGTGGATTGAGGCACCTGGGTATTCCAGCGATTTCCTGTTTTTCTTTTGGACTGCCACCCAGGCTCGAAGGGATCATGAGATTATTCATACTAGAAACTTCCGTGTGCAGCCACAAGCTACTATGGGCTCTAGCATAGTTGACTAAGCCGTGCGGACTCTTAAACTGGTAGACTAGCAGATGTAGGGGATGTAGGTTGGTACGGTCTACCCGTTCGTAAGGTGCTAGCGCTTCTGAAAGACTATGTCTCGGTCATCCGTTTCTCAAACACCATGTAGTGCGACAATCCTAATGGAGGAGATCGAGTCTTGTGGGGAAAATTGCGCAAACCTCTGCAGAGTGTATAAACTAATCATGGTTAGCCATGTCCCTGGTTATGGACAACTTGAGTATCTAGTACTTGGATTATCATGTGAATCTCATCATGTTACTCTAATTAATTTTGTTGGGTTTTAATGATGATGCTTAATTGGGATTGAGAGGGTGTCTACACTCTCAATGTTTAACAACTGCCATGATAGTTAAAAAAATTATTCCTTTGCAGTAGGGAAAATTTGGCTTTACACAAAACTGTAACCATAGAACTTTCCACCAGCCAAATATGCATATAGAATAGCCTTACTCTTTCATTGCTCTCTATGTGTTACATTGCCAACATATTCCATGTGCTGACCCGTTTCGGGCTGCAACGTTCCTGTTGCAAACTTTTTAGACGACGAGTAAGGTGCCTTTTAGGTCGTGGTTCTATACTCAGTGATGCCGTTGGAGTTGATGGACTCACTTATCTTCCAAGCCTTCCGATGTTATCATTATTAGATGGCCTTAAGCCATATTTATTGTAATAAGTTCTCTTTTGAACCCTCGATGTAATAAGTGTGTGATTGCTACTCTGTTATAAATCCTTCAAGTACTGTGTGGTGTCAGCATTACTGATCCAGGGGTGACACCTGAGCACAGAGATTGGACCGTTTGAGGTCTGGTCGCTACAGCCCGTGCCTATCGAATTCGACTGGGCACCGATCATGGAGTTCACCTCCGCGGATATCTTTCAGCACTCGCCCTTCGGCGACATACTGAACTCATTAAGGTCTCTCTCCTTGTCAGGAGAGTCCTGGCCGAACTATGTCCGGCAGGATTGGGATGTGGATGATGAACAAATTTGCCGCCCACCCACCACCCACTTAGTAGCCACTATCGACGATTTGACCGACATGCTCGACTTCGACAACGAAGACATCGACGGTATCGACGATGATGCAGGAGATGAATAGGAACCACTACCCACAGGGCACTGGATAGCCACCTCATCATATCATATATACATGGTGGACACACCCAAAGAAGGCAATGGCAACGGGACAGCGGAGGATGACCCCTCCAAGAAGCAACCCAAGCGCCGACGATAGCGGCGCCACTCTAAGTCTCGCCAAGGCAAAAGCGATGATACTGGCACAGGAGATAATAGCACTCCGAACAGTGCCGAAGATGACGACAATCCCTTCCAGCAAGATTTAGAGCAGGAGGATGGAGAAGCCAGCCCCCCTGAGAAAGCGGCAGATGGAGAGGTGGAGGATGATAATTACATGCCTCCCTCCGAAGACGAGGCAAGCCTCAACGATGACGAATTTGTCGTGCTTGAGGATCCCATCGAGCAAGAGTGCTTCAAGCGCCGGCTTATAGCCACGAAAAATAGCCTTAAGAAAAATCAACAACAGCTTCAAGCTGATCAAGATTTTCTAGCTGACAAATGGACTGAAGTCCTTGCGGCCGAGGAATATGAACTCGAATGCCCCTCCAAGAGTTACTCAAAGTGCAGATTGCTACCCCGACTGGAGGAGGAAGCATTAAAACCTACATCTCCAGCGTATGACGCGGCTGATAGGCCACCTTGTGGCCGCGACAAAGCTCAGCCCGCATCCCAACGCCACTCAAATAAAAATGTCAAGGCACGGGGAAATACGCTAGACCTGCGAGATGTATTGGAGGACAAAGCAAAACAGGCAAGATCGGTCTACGGATCACGAGGGCGCGCCACTATGCGAGACGATAACCGTCACGCCGGATACAGTAAAAGTAAATCCGGCCGGGCCGAACACACCGGACAAGACTCATTTGAGCCGCGTCGCGATATAGCCCAGTACAGAGGCGCCGCACACCCCCTATGCTTCACAGACGAAGTAATGGATCACCAAATTCCAGAGGGTTTCAAACCCGTAAATATCAAATCATACGACGGTACAATAGATCATGCGGTATGGATGGAGGACTTCCTCCTGCACATCCACATGGCCCGCGGTGACAATCTACACGCCATCAAGTACCTCCCACTCAAACTCAAAGGACCAGCTCGGCATTGGCTCAATAGCCTGGCAATAGAATCCATTGGTTGTTGGGAAGATCTGGAAGCCGCATTCCTCGACAACTTCCAGGGCACTTATGTGCGACCACCAGATGCCGATGACTTGGGCCACATAATCCAGCAGCTAGAGGAATCGGCCAGGCAATTCTGGACACGGTTCTTGACAAAGAAAAATCAAATCGTCGACTGTCCGGGTGCATAGGCCCTCGCAGCTTTTAAGCACAACATCCGCGACGAGTGGCTCCCCCGGCACCTCGGCCCGGAAAAGCCGAAATCTATGGCAGCCCTCACGACACTCATGACCCGCTTTTGCGCGGGAGAGGACAGCTGGCTGGCTCGCAGCAATAAGATATCAAAGAAACCTGGTACTTAGAATACCAAGGATAGCAATGGCAGGTTATGTCGCAACAAACACAAGCGCCGCGTCAACAGCGACAATACCGAGGATACGACAGTCAATGTCGGATTCAGAGGCTCTAAACCCGGTCAGCGGAAAAAGCCATTCCAAAGAAGCACTTCGGGCCCATCCAGTTTGGACCATATACTCGATCGCTCGTGTCAAATACACGGCACCCCCGACAAGCCAGCCAACCACACCAACAGGGAATGTTGGGTGTTCAAGCAGGCCGGCAAGTTAAATGCCGAAAACAAGGATAAGGGGCTACATAGTGATGACGAGGAAGAGCCCCGGCCGCCGAACACCGAAGGACAGAAGAGATTCCCCCCAGATGTGTGGACGGTGAACATGATATACGCAACCCACATCCCCAAGAGGGAGCGAAAGCATGCGCTAAGGGATGTATATGCGTTGGAGCCAGTCGCCCCAAAGTTCAACCCATGGCCCTCCTGTCCGATCACCTTCGATCGCAGGGACCACCCCACTAGTATCCGTCATAGAGGATTCGCCGCACTAGTCCTAGACCCAATCATCGATGGATTTCACCTCACTTGAGTCCTTATGGACGGCGGCAGCAGCCTAAACCTGCTTTATCAGGACAGAGTGCGCAAAATGGGTGTAGACCCCTCAAGGATCAAACCCACAAAAACGACCTTCAAAGGCATCATACCAGGTGTAGAGGCCCGTTGCACAGGCTCAGTCACACTGGAAGTGGTCTTCAGATCCCCAGATAATTTCCAAAGCGAGGAGTTAATCTTCGATATAGTCCCGTTCCGCAGTGGCTATCATGCACTGCTCGGGCGAACCGCATTTGCGAGATTCAATGCGGTACCGCATTATGCATACCCCAAGCTCAAGATGCCACGACCTCGGGGTGTCATCACAGTCAAAGGAAACACAGAGTGCTCTCTCCACACGGAGGAGCACACTGCGGCCCTCGCAGCAGAAGCACAAAGCAGCCTCTTAAGGCAATCCACCAGTTCGGCGATTAAACACCCGGACACCTTCAAGCGCGCCCGGAGTAATCTGCAACAAGACCGCATGGCACGTTCCAAGCTCGCATAGCAATGCCGCCCCCACCCCAGTCCCAGCCAAACGGCAAAATCCGTGCCACACGTACATAATTACGCATTGAAAATACCATGGGCATAGGTGGGGGGCACAACTACGGCACGCCCCAAAACGCGGCTCAACCGCACTAGGGGCTTCCCGCTTTGTTATTTTTTCTCTCTTTCGGGACTTTACTCTCTAGAAACCCCGTCCGGGAGTACGATTGCCGAGCGCATGATACAACAACCAATGAGGCAGAAAGCTACGTCGCACCATGGAACTCCGAGGTGGTCTCTAATAACGAGTGAAATACCTGCTTTAAATACCATTTCGCAGCTTGCCCTTGGAGGGGACATGTCAAATAGTCCTACTTTTTTCTTATCACACTACTTGTATCATTATGCTTCGATGCACCTGAGGGAGTCCTGGATTAGGGGGTCTCCGGACAGCCGGACTATATCCTTTGGCAGGACTGTTGGACTATGAAGATTCAAGATTGAAGACTTAGTCCCGTGTCCGGATGGGACTCTACTTGGCATGGAAGGCAAGCTAGGCAGTATGGATATGTATATCTCATCCTTTGTAACCGACCTTGTGTAGCCCTAGCCCCCTCCGGTGTCTATATAAACCGGAGGGTTTAGTCCGTAGGACAACATACAATCGTACCATAGGCTAGCTTCTAGGGTTTAGCCTCTTCGATCTCGTGGTAGATCAACTCTTGTAATACTCATATCATCAAGAATAAATCAAGCAGGACGTAGGGTTTTACCTCCATCAAGAGGGCCCGAACCTAGGTAAAACATCATGTCCCCTGCCTCCTGTTACCATCTGCCTTAGACGCACAGTTCGGGACCCCCTACCCGAGATCCGTCGGTTTTGACACTGACATTGGTGCTTCAATTGAGAGTTCCTCTGTGACGTTGTCGTAAGGAATGATGCCTCATCTCGTTGTTAAAAACAACATTACCGCCGGGGGAGCCCTGGCTGTCAGCCAAACTCTCCGGCTAGGCAGTTTCGTCATGACCGCCTGTTCGGCTACTGCACTGACGATGACTTCTCGGGTCATCGAAAACAGCCTCCATGTTGGCTCGGAATTCACCGAGCAGATGGATCCAATGGAGCTCTCTTGGATCGCATTGCCTCCTTGGGAGTCACTACAGACTATGATCGGATTGGGCTTAAACCCGATCAAAGGGAGATTTACTCTCCACCGGTCACCCATCATGTTGCGGTGGTGGAGGAACAATGCGGTGATTCTTCCTCTGTCTTGAGGACTAACTATGTCAGGATTCCTGAGCTCTTCGAGCCGGATACCCGTTTACGGGAAGACATCACCCAAACCCTGAACCTAGAGTCAGGTAGCGGGCCAGACTCATCAGGCAACACCCCGGAATCTGAACTTCCAAGATCGGAAACTCCTCGGCCCCTGGGCCTCAGATTGGGTAGGGGTTCGGACTCAAAACCACCCACCCACCCAGACATAAACAATCTTTCCCACATCAGGCAAGAGTCCCATGAAACATTACATCATTATTGGGCCAGATTCCTCCTTGTGATGAACAAGGTTAAGGACTGCCGCGAGGAAGATGCAGTCTCACTTTTCTACAATAACTGCACGGACAAGTGAATCCTTAATGCCATAAGTCGCCGTGACATATCACGCTTCGCCGACTTGGTGTCCATAGTAAGAAAGTACTGTGCGATGGAAAGTTCCTGGAAAACCGAAACAAAATTTTGGGATAATCCGGCTCCATATATACACCCAGTCCAAGGAAAAAGGGTGCACTATCATAAGACACCCGAGTTAATTACAAAGAAGCAAAAACCCTCTATAGGGCGTGGAACCGTATTGCAGGGATGGCTCAATGGACCCTGCAAAATTCATAGTACAATGGATACCATACCAACACACAGCCTTAGAGCATGTTGGATACTCCGGCAGGTGGCCAAAAGTGGCGAAGACCTTCTCATCCCAGATGCCACAGAGCACCATTCCAGTGATAACAATATGATATTAACAGTCTTTGAGACCTTCGCATCAAATAATAGGCGCAAGTGAACACTCCGCAACATTGCCAAAATCTGCCACGTAGCAGCAATAAATCCATGGAGCGACACGGCTATTACCTTCAATGCCAGCGACGAACCTAAATTCCGAACAGCCCGAGCACCAGCGGCACTAGTCCTCAGTCCAATCGTGGACGGCTTTCGACTCACCAAAGTGCTCATGGACGGCGGCAGTGGATTAAACCTCATCTACGAGGAAACTCTTCAAAAAATGGAAATAGACTGGAACCGCATTGAGCGAAGCAGCACAACTTTCAGAGGAATCATCCCCAGTCGGGAAGCACGCTGTGCTGGGAAAATCACACTAGATGTGGTATTCGGCACGCCGGAGAACTATAGGTCCGAAGAAATTACATTCCAAGTGGCCCTGTTCTATAGCGGATACCACGCCCTTTTAGGGCGGGAGGTGTTCACGATCTTCCAAGCCATACCCCATTACGGGTACATGAAGCTCAAAATGTCCGGGCCCAACGGAATAATCACTCTCGCTAGTGCTCCGGACACAGCACTCCGCACCGAAAACAAAATAGCCGCATTGGCCCTTGAGGCATTATCCGAAGCCTTTGCGGCCGAGGAATTAACTGCACTGCTCTCCATAGTGGACAGGGACGACGTGATACTTGACAAGAGATCCAAGTCCACCTCTTTCAAACCAGCGGATGAAATAGTCAAATTCCAAGTCCACCCAACGGACCCTACAAAAACAACCTCCATCGGGGCACAGTTAAACGCCGCCGTGGACGCCGCACTACGAGAGTTCATGCACGAGAATTGGGACATATTCGCCTGGCACCCCTCAGACATGCCAGGAATCCCACTCAAGCTGGCCGAGCACAACCTTAATATCCTAAAAGGATTCAAGCCGGTCAAGCAGGCTCTTTGGAGTTTCTCTGAACCTAAGAGACAGGCTATGGGAGAGGAACTAGCCAAGTTATTGGAGGCCGGATTCATTAGATAAATAAAACACCCGGACTGGCTAGCAAACCTGGTGATGGTACCAAAGAAGGATAAATCCTGACGCCTACGTGTCGATTTCAAGGACCTCAACAAGGCTTGCCAAAGGATCCCTTCCCCCTCCCCCGAATTGATCAAATTATCGATGCTACCGTAGGACACGAGTCATTGTGTTTCCTCGACGCATATTCCGGCTACCACCAAATTAAGATGGCGGAGTTCGACCAAGCTGCAACGGCATTTATCACACCATACGGCCCCTTCTGTTTTAACACAATGCCTTTTGGGCTGAAAAATGCCGCGGCAACATATCAGCGCATGATCCAGACATGTCTGGAGAAACAGATCGACAAAACAGTTGAGGCATACGTAGATGATGTGGTCATTAAAACCAAACACGTCGACTCTCTAATAGACGACTTGAGGCTCACATTCGACAACCTCCGAACATACAACATCAAGCTCAATCCGGAAAAATACGTTTTTGGCATACCAGCCGAAAAGCTCCTGGGCTTCATTGTCTCTAGTAGAGGAATTGAAGCTAATCCGGCCAAAATCCGAGCTCTGTCACAGTTGGCTACCCCAACGGACCTCAAACAAATCCATAAACTAACTAGATGTGTGGCGGCTTTAAGCCGCTTTATCTCCCGGTTAGGAGAAAAGACATTACCCCTTTATCACCTCCTTCGGCACACCGAACACTTCGAGTGGACGGACGCTGCCCCAACCGGATTGGAAGAAATAAAAGCCATACTAGCAACCAACCCAATCCTGGTCGTGCCAAACATCGGCGAACCAATGATGTTGTACATTGCGGCAACTCATCAAGTTGTTAGCGCAGCGCTCGTCATCGAACGAGAAGCTGATGGACATAAATTCCCTCTTCAAAAGCCGGTATACTATGTATCCACTGTCCTCACTCCATGCAAATCACGGTACCCACATTATCAAAATATAGCATATGCGATATTCATGGCATCCCGGAAGCTGCGACACTAGTTTCAAGAGTGTTCAATTACAGTAGCCTCGGAAGTGCCACTCAATGATATTATAAACAACCGCGATGCTACGGGCTGGATTGCCAAATGGGCCATTGAGCTCCTCCCGTTCGACATAACATACAAACCTCGGTGAGCCATTAAATCGCAAGTATTGGCCGACTTTGTCGCCGAATGGACGGAAGCCGAACTCCCTAAAGAGTACGGCGCATACTCCAATTGGATCATGCATTTCGACGGCTCAAAAATGCTGGCCGGTCTGGGGGCTGGTGTCGTCCTGACGTCCCCAACCGGAGATACCGTTTAGTGTGTATTACAGATACTGTATACAGACTCCAACAATGTAGCCGAATACGAAGCCCTCTTGCATGGTCTTAGGATGGCAGTCTCCATGGGCATTCAACGCCTGGAGGTGCGTGGGGATTCGAACCTTGCAATATCCCAAATAAATGGAGACTTCGACGCCAAGGATTCGAAGATGGCAGCCTATCGAAACGCCATCCTAAAGATGCCAGCTCGGTTCGAGGGGCTCGAATTTCACCATGTGGCTCGGGAAAACAATCAGGCGGCAGATATCCTCGCCCGCATTGGTGCAAAACACGACGCGGTCCCCCCCAACATCTTTTTGGAGAGGCTTTTTAAGCCATCGGTGGTATGGGAAGGGGACACCGGTAACAATAGTCTGGACCCGGCCAAAATGCCCGATACCGAACACTATGCCATAATCGGAGGCTCTGACACCGAAATAACACCTTCAGCCCACATAATAATGGCCGTCATCGCCCCGTGGACAGAACCATTCCTGGCCTACCTAACTAGGCAGGAACTTCCCGAGGACCAAAATGAGGCACGCTGCATAGTGCGGCGATCTAAAGTCTATAGGGTCCACGAGGGAAAGCTGTATAAGAAAAGCACTACCGGAGTCCTTCAAAGGTGCATCTCCGAAGAGGAAGGGCGAAAGCTTTTGGCAGAAATTCACGCTGGACTCGGCGGCCACCATGCCGTAGCCCGAGCTCTTGTAAGCAAGGCCTTCTATACAAGATTCTATTGGCCGACGGCCCGAGCAGACACATAGGACTTGGTCCAACGCTGCGCTGGTTGCCAGCTTTTTGCAAATCAAAGCCACATGCCACCCACCACCCTCCAAACAATCCCCATTACGTGGCCCTTCATGGTCTGGGGGCTTGACAAGGTTGGACCCCTTAAAGGGGCAACCCACAAGAAAAAATACTTACTGGTCATGGTGGATAAATTCACCAAATGGATAGAAGCCAAACCTGTTAAAACGGCCAAATTTGGACCAGTGATAGACTTCATATCCGGGGTTGTACACCGTTATGGCGTCCCCAATAGCATCATCACTGACAACGGCACGAACTTCATGGCCGATGAGGTAAAACTCTGGTGTAGCAAAATGGGCATCAAGCTCGATTATGCTTCAGTCTATCACCCACAAACCAATGGCCAAGTTGAGCGAGCAAATGGTCTTATAATAAGCGGCATTAAACCCAGATTAGTACAATCCTTAATGGAGTCTAACACACATTGGGTAGAGGAGCTCGACTCCGTACTCTGGGGGCTGCGGACCACGCCGAATCGTAGTACCGGATATACACCCTTCTTTATGGTGTACGGCGCAGAGGCAGTCTTGCCCTGTGACATAATTCATGACTCACCTCGAGTACGCATGTACGAAGAAAGAGAAGCCGAGCTCGATCGGCAGGACAGTCTGGACACCCTAGAGGAGGAGCGCGACGTGGCAAAATCCCGTTCCGCATTTTATCAGCAACAGGCTCACAGATACCAAAGTAGAGAAGTACGGGCCAAAACTTATAACATTGGCGAACTAGTTCTACGCCTGCCGGATAAGAAAAAGAACAAGCTCGAGCCCAAATGGGAAGGTCCCTTCATTATTGACCAAATTCTGACCGGTGGAGAGTACCGTTTGCGGGATGCATCGAATAATCGACTCAAGCCGATCCCATGGAACGCGGCCAGGCTCCGAAGATTCTACGCCTAGCGCCGGACTCTATGTTCGTCTCCTTCCTCTGTCCATTTTTTGCATATACATTATCTGTCTTATTTTTCTTTCTCTCTTTCTTTTATTCTTTCTCTAGGCCTTCAAGGGCCAACCTGTGCCTCGCTTGCACATTATAGATGTGCTAGCCGCGCTCATCATACCTGGGGGCTTCTTTCACAGAAGCTTAATTATTTATCTGGGCCTCATGCCCCGCACATGTTTTATACTTCCACATGTACCTTTTTTCGCCATTATATGCATCGATATGACTTAAGTTTTGGCCAAGCTGGGTTGCCTGGCTCTTGTATTTATGCCCTACGTTCCCGTTAATCCGGTTAGGGCATAAGGGGAGCACCTCTGCGATTGTTACTACCGGGTTAGCCGGATGTGTACCTCAGACTGGGTGAAGCCGAAAGCTAGCATTCTTAAGGGAATATTCGGTCGGTGAACAAAAGATGATTTTTATTTATTTTTCCATATGTGCCCCCAGATGTTTTTTCCTGCGTTTCCCATCCCAGTTCGGACATGCATTTTAGGGCATGCATACCTAGGGAAAGGAACCCTTAATGGGACTATTCTCCCTGGAAGATGTTTCTTACTACCCATGTAATATAACATAACTAGTTGGGCACTTGTCTGTTCAAGCACTAATGACCCCTACGCCTGGTCTCCACGCATACCCCGGTTCTTATATAACTGAGCGGGTATTCGGATACACTCCGGACTATCGGGTCCCGAGGTTGAAGCGAAAAGGTTGGCCATGACAAATGATCTATAATCTGGCTAGAAGGCATTATACATGTCACTTTCATTACATAGTCATGCAGACTGACTAAATTCCTCTTCTACACCATCCAACAGGCAGTCTAGCCTACAATCCTATTGGGAATACTTTGCGGCTAATTCTACTTGCCCATAAACTAATCTATTGGGGATCTCTTTCCCGTCGGGCCCCACAGGTCCGACCTCGGCCATGTGATTTGGGTCAGCCTTGGTATACCGCGTCTTCAACATGGCCTAGGCTTCCCTGGCACCTTGATGGCAGGCCGATATCTTCCATAATTGGAAGCATCGCCATGCTCCCTTGAGCTTCTCCGTAAGCTCTGCAATGCCTTCTAGCAGGGAGACGGATGGCCACAAGGCCTGGGCAATACCTTGCATCACCTGCCGAACTTGTTCGTGTAGTTGTGAGAGCTCGGATAGAAGATCACCCGTTAACCCGGGCATTTCCTCTACGGGACGACCCGTCAGCATACCTACAGACATAATGCTGTTAGCCGACTTCTTCGCCGAACTCCTCCAAAAGGATTCGTTCAAGCACTTACTGAAAATGCCACGTCGAAGCCGCTTATTCTCCTTCTCAAAGTCCACAAGCTGGGCTCGAACATCTTTCAATTCCACGCCCAGCCTGGTATTGGCGTCTTGGAGATTGTTTTTCTCCTGCCTGACCTTAGTCAGCACGCGTTCACCAGCCTTTAGCTGCCGAACAGCATGCTGCTACTCCAGATTCTCTCTGGATTCATTTGCAATATCTACTATTAGATCGGCAGCTATGCCACATGCTATATGGTACCTATTATTCTTTGAAAGAAATGTTACCAGCAGGGGCCGTTTTAGGTTCCTTGAATGCGGCAACAGCGGCCGGAAGTTGGGTCTTGCATTCCTCCAGCTCCTGTGACAGTCGACTATTCTTCTCCGTAAGAACCTGCATAATAAGATGATCCTTAAATCAGTTCTGCTAACTGTTTCAAGTCTCAGGGGCTACTGATACATATAATCGTCAGATTTTCTTACCCGTACATCCTTTACATACTGGTCCGTGGCTCTGGCTAGACCATTTTGAGCAGCACGGAGATACGCCTCTCCAGAATTGAAGGCATCAAATGCCTCTGGTGAGAAGCAAGCGTCACGGAGTACGACCCGGCGACGCCTATGATTCATGGCGCTCTCCACTTCTGAATTTGTAGCGGATAGCCTATCCGCATCCTCTATAGAGGGAGTATTCGGCTTCCGCCTCTATGTCCGGCCCTGGAGCCCGACTGGTGGAAGCGTGATCGGCAGCCTCACCGGACATATTCCGGCGAGCGTTTTTTCTGTTAAAGAAACATGGATGTCATTATATTTCAAGAAAGATGACAACCACGGAGCGGGATTTTTTCCATACCTCTGCACCGGTGTCTCCGTCCTGACCGCCTTCCTTTTTGGCTGGCCATTGTTGGCGAGTTGCTGCGGGTTCGGCATGGCGTCCTGAATGCCTTCATTGTAAAAACACCATATGCATATGGTAGGTGAAGTGTCTAAATGGGGATCCATGTTTTTGGAGTTGGGATTTTTGGTTTTTCTTACTTGTGACGCAGGAAGCAGTACGGGATAGTCGGCCGTAATGGCCACCATGGCATCATCACAGCTTAATTGATTGAGCTGCCGGTCTATCAGCTCCACGAATATGTCCGGATCTTCTTTGAGTCTGGGATCGAGGGCCTGGTCAGGGTCCTCTCGCTGTGGAGATGGGCTGCTGACCTCCCTTATGGCTTTTCGCAGTTCCTGCCGCAAAATGGCAAGGTGAGTACCTACAACAAAGAATGCGGGAAGAATGGGAGTAGGGAGATATAACTCACCCAGCTTGGCGGGTTGTACATGGAGAATCCATCCTGTGGCTTGATGGGGATGAACTCCTCTTCCTCTCCTCTGAACAATTTGGACAGAATTTTTGCTAAAGCGGCAGCGTTGTTCGGACCCTTACGCCCGCAATGGTGGCGTCATCTTCCCCGTTAAAACATCACAAGGGGTGCCCTCGATATTGAAGTGGTTGCACTCCCCGCATTATACATATTGACATAACCTCGATTACTGTCAATCCTCATTGAGCCAGCGCATTAATCTGGTTCATCAGGTAAAGGACTTCCCCATTGTCTTCCTCCTGGGGGCTTCGTGGGTGCTAACTTCGGTGTTTCTTCAGAGGAGCATTGCCGAACTCAGGAACACCCCGCCGAACAGGGTCCGGAAGGGGGACATCCGCCATATAAAACTATTCTGAAGGCCAGTCTTCGGATGTCTTCTTCAGAGTACCGGACAGGTATCCGATTTCGGCGATGCGCCATATTTCGGCTCCGCCCCCTTGATAAAGTAACCCCTCCTGTGTGTGAGGGACGAGGCAAAATAACCTTTTCCATAGCTCGAAATGAGCCTCGCAATCCAGGAACAACTCGCGGAGGGCAACATAGCCGGTGATGTGTAAAATAGACGCAAGGGTGAAATTATGCAATTGGAGGCCATAGAACTCCAGGAGCCCGCGGAGGAACGGATGAATCGGAAATCCGAGTCCCCTCAATAAATAGGGGATAAGGCATACCCGCTCCCCCGTAGAGGGGAGGGGGTACTCTCCGCTTGCTCCCCGCCATTATAGGTGGCAAGCCTGGCTCAAACGGGCACCATATACGCCGGAGGGAGAAATCCCTTAGTCTGCAGTTCGACTAGTCGACTGTGTGGGACTGAACACCTCTCCCAATCACCCGGCTTAGGGCTACGGGGGCGGGAAGAGGAGCTGCGGTTGTCGGCCATGGTGGAATGGATTTTTCTGAAGCGTGCTCCAATGGATTCTCGCTGCAGGATGATGATGTGGATTGGATCTAAGAATCCCCATCCCTTTAATAGACAATTTATTTATTTGGCTAGGGGGGCGAATGTAAAAGCGCCCTGGCTCCTCGTATTCATTCGACTCGTGGAAGAGAGCCCTTATTGGGCACAGAAGCCAACAGGTCCAAGATTTATGGGGCCGGACACTACTTATCAGATAATCAAGATTTGGAGAAGAACCCGCCTTGCAATGCCGAAGACAATACTGCGCGCCGGACTCATCGTCATTGAAGCCTGGTTCAGGGGCTACTGAGGGACTCCTGGATTAGGGGGTCTCCGGACAGCCGGACTATATCCTTTGGCCGGACTGTTGGACTATGAAGATACAAGATTGAAGACTCTGTCCCGTGTCCGGATGGGACTCTACTTGGCGTGGAAGGCAAGCTAGGCAGTACGGATATGTATATATCCTCCTTTGTAACCGACCTTGTGTAACCCTAGTGTTGGGGAACGTAGCAGAATTTAAATTTTTTTACGCACCACCAAGATCAATCTATGGAGTTATCTAGCAACGAGGGAAAGGGGAGTGCATCTACATACCCTTGTAGATCGCGAGCGGAACCGTTCAAGAGAATGGGGTTGATCGAGTCGTATCGTCGTGATCCAAATCACCGATGACCGAGCACCGAACCGATGGCACCTTCGCGTTCAACACACATACGGTTGGGAAGATGTCTCCTCCTTCTTGATCCAGCAAGGGGGAAGGAGAGGTTGATGGAGATCCAGCAGCACGACGGCGTGGTGGTGGAAGCAGCGGTGATCTCGGCAGGGCTTCGCCAAGCTCCAACGAGAGAGAGAGAGGTGTTACGAGGGGAGAGGGACGCGCCAGGGGCTTGGGTGTGCAGCCCTCCCTCCCCCTATTTATTTAGGGGTCCAGGGGGGCGCCGGCCCCTCTAGATCCCATCTGGATGGGGGGCGGCGGCCAAGGGGGTGGCTTGCCCCCAAGCCAAGTGCGGCGCCCCCACCCCTAGGGTTTCCAACCCTAGGCGCAGAGGGAGGCCCAAGGGGGGCGCACCAGCTCATCAAGGGCTGGTTCCCCTCCCACTTCAGCCCATGGGGCCCTCCGGGATAGGTGGCCCCACCCGGTGGACCCCCGGGACCCTTCCGGTGGTCTCGGTACAATACTGGTGACCCTCGAAATTTTTCTGGTGGCCGAAACTGGACTTCCTATATATAATAATTCACCTCCGGACGATTTCGAAACTCCTCGTGAGGTCCAGGATCTCATCCGGGACTCCGAACAACTTTCGGGTTACCGCATACTAATATCTGAACAACCCTAGCGTCACCGGACCTTAAGTGTGTAGACCCTATGGGTTTGGGAGACACGCACACATGACCGAGACGACTCTCCGGTCAATAACCAATAGCAGGATCTGGATACCCATGTTGGCTCCCACATGCTCCTCGATGATCACATCGAATGAACCATGATGTCGAGGATTCAATGAATCCCGTATACAATTCCCTTTGTCAATCGTTACGTTAATTGCCCGAGACTCGATCGTCGGTATCCCAATACGTCGTTCAATCTTGTACCGGCAAGTCACTTTACTCGTGATCCCGTGATCAACCACTTGGTCACATTGAGCTCATTATGATGATGCATTACCGAGTGGGCCCAGAGATACCTCTCCGTCATACGGAGTGACAAATCCCAGTCTCGATTTGTGCGAACCCAACAGACACTTTCGGAGATACCCGTAGTGCACCTTTATAGTCACCCAGTTACGTTGTGACGTTTGGCACACCCAAAGCACTCCTACGGTATCCGGGAGATGCACAATCTCATGGTCTAAGGAAATGATACTAGACATTCGGAAAAGCTCTAGCAAACGAACTACACGATCTTTGAGCTATGCTTAGGATTGGGTCTTGTCCATCACGTCATTCTCCTAATGATGTGATCCTGTTATCAATGACATCTAATGTCCATAGTCAGGAAACCATGACTATCTTTTGATCAACGAGCTAGTCAACTAGAGGCTCACTAGGGACGTGTTGTGGTCTATGTATTCACACATGTATTACGATTTCTAGATAACACAATTATAGCATGAACAATAGACAATTATCATGAACAAGGAAATATAATAATAACCATTTTATTATTGCCTCTAGGGCATATTTCCAACAGTCTCCCACTTGCACTAGAGTCAATAATCTAGTTACATTGTGATGAATCGAACACCCATAGAGTTCTGGTGTTGATCATGTTTTGCTCTAGGGAGAGGTTTAGTCAATGAATCTGCTACATTCAGGTCTGTATGTACTTTACAAATATCTATGTCTCCATTTTGATCACTTTCTCTTATGGAGTTGAAGCGATGCTTGATATGCCTGGTCTTCCTGTGAAACCTGGGCTCCTTGGCAAGGGCAATAGCTCCAGTGTTCTCACAGAAGAGAGTCATCGGGCCCCGCGCATTGGGAATGACTCCTAGGTCGGTAATGAACTCCTTCACCCAGATTGCTTCTTGTGCTGCCTCCGAGGCTTCCACGTACTCCTATTCACATGTAGATCCCGCCACAACGCTTTTCTTGCAACTGCACCAGCTTACTGCCCCACCATTCAAAATATACACATATCCGGTTTGTGACTTAGAGTCATTCAGATCTGTGTCGAAGCTAGCATCGACATAACCCTTTATGACGAGCTCTTCGTCACCTCCATAAACGAGAAACATATCCTTAGTCCTCTTCAGGTACTTCAGGATATTCTTGACCGATGTCCAGTGTTCCATGCCGGGATTACTTTGGTACCTTCCTACCAAACTTACGGCAAAGTTTACATCAGGTCTGGTACACAGCATGGCATACATAATAGACCCTATGGCCGAGGCATAGGGGATGACACTCATCTTTTCTCTGTCTTCTACCGTGGTCGGGCGTTGAGCCGTGCTCAATTGCACACCTTGCAATACAGGAAAGAACCCCTTCTTGGACTGATCCATATTGAACTTCTTCAATATCTTGTCAAGGTACGTACTTTGTGAAAGACCAATGAGGCGTCTCGATCTATCTCTATAAATTTTGATGCCTAATATATAAGCAGCTTCTCCAAGGTCCTTCATTGAAAAACACTTGTTCAAGTAGGCCTTTATGCTTTCCAAGAATTTTATATCATTTCCCATCAATAGTATGTCATCCACATATAATATGAGAAATGCTACGGAGCTCCCACTCACTTTCTTGTAAACACAGGCTTCTCCATAAGTCTGTGTAAACCCAAACGCTTCGATCATCTCATCAAATCGAATGTTCCAACTCTGAGATGCTTGCACCAGCCCATAGATTGAGCGTTGGAGCTTGCACACCTTGTTAGCATTCTTAGGATCGACAAAACCTTCCGGCTGCATCATATACAATTCTTCCTTAAGAAAGTCGTTAAGGATTGCCGTTTTGACGTCCATTTTCCATATCTCATAATCATAGAATGCGGAAATTGCTAACATGATTCGGACGGACTTCAGCTTCGCTACAGGTGAGAAAGTCTCATCGTAGTCAACCCCTTGAACTTCTCGATAACCCTTAGCGACGAGTCGATCCTTGTAGATGGCCACATTACCATCTGCGTCTGTCTTCTTTTTAAAGATCTATTTATTTTCTATGGCTCGTCGATCATCGAGCAAGTCAGTCAAAGTCCATACTTCGTTTTCATACATGGATCCTATCTCAGATTTCATGGCTTCTAGCCATTTGTTGGAATCTCGGCCCGCCATCGCTTCCTCATAGTTCGAAGGTTCACCGTTGTCTAACACATGATTTCCAAGACAGGGTTGTCGTACCACTCTGGTGCGGGACGTGTCCTTGTGGACCTATGAAGTTCAGTAGAAACTTGATCTGAAGTTTCATGATCATCATCATTAACTTCCTCTCTAGTCGGTGCAGGCACCTCAGGAACATTTTCCTGAGTTGCGCCACTTTCCGGTTCAAGAGGTAATACTTCATCAAGTTCTACTTTCCTCCCACTTACTTCTTTCGAAAGAAACTCTTTCTCTAGAAAGGATCCATTCTTGACAACAAAGATCTTGCCTTTGGATCTGAGGTAGAACGTATACCCAATAGTTTCTTTAGGGTATCCTATGAAGATGCATTTTTCCGACTTGGGTTCAAGCTTTTCAGGTTGAAGTTTCTTGACATAAGCATCGCATCCCCAAACTTTTAGAAACGACAGCTTAGGTTTCTTCCCAAACCATAATTCATATGGTGTCATCTCAACGGATTTCGACGGAGCCCTATTTAAAGTGAATGTGGCAGTCTCTAAAGCATAGCCCCAAAATGATAGCGGTAGATCGGTAAGAGACATCATAGATCGAATAGAGTGCGATTACGATGTTCGGACACACCATTATGCTGAGGTGTTCCAGGCGGCGTGAGTTGTGAAACTATTCCACATTTTCTTAAGGGTGTGCAAAATTCATGACTCAAGTATTCTCCTCCACGATCTCATCGCAAGAACTTGATTTTCCTGTCACGTTGATTCTCGACCTCACTCTGAAATTCCTTGAACTTTTCAAAGGTCTCAGACTTGTGTTTCATTAAGTAGACATATCCATATCTACTCAAGTAATCAGTGAGGGTGAGAACATAATGATAGCCACCGCGAGCCTCAACACTCATTGGACCGCACACATCAGTATGTATGATTTCCAATAAGTTGGTTGCTCGCTCCATTGTTCCTGAGTATGGAGTCTTGGTCATTTTACCCATGAGGCATGGTTCGCACGTGTCAAATGATTCATAATCAAGAGACTCCAAAAGTCCATCTGCATGGAGCTTCTTCATGCATTTGCCACCTATGTAACCAAGGCGGCAGTGCCACAAGTATGTGGGACTATCATTATCAACCTTACATCTTTTGGTATTCACACTATGAATATGTGTAACATTACGCTCGAGATTCATTCAGAATAAACCATTCACCAGCGGGGCATGACCATAAAACATTTCTCTCATATAAATAGAACAACCATTATTCTCAGATTTAAATGAGTAGCCATCTCGAATTAAACGAGATCCTGATACAATGTTCATGCTCAAAGCTAGCACTAAATGACAATTATTGAGATTTAAAACTAATCCCGTAGGTAAATGTAGAGGTAACATGACGACGGCGATCACATCGACCTTGGAACCATTCCCGACACTCATCGTCACCTCGTCCTTCGCCAGTCTCCGCTTATTCCGCAGCTCCTGCTTTGAGTTACAAATGTGAGCAACTGCACCGGTATCAAATACCCAGGAGCTACTACGAGTACTGGTAAGGTACACATCAATTACATGTATATCACATATACCTTTAGTGTTGCCGGCCTTCTTGTCCGCTAAGTATTTGGGGCAGTTCCGCTTCTAGTGACCACTTCCCTTGCAATAAAAACACTCAGTCTCGGGCTTGGGTCCATTCTTTGGCTTCTTCCCGACAGCTTGCTTACCGGGCGTGGCAACCCCCTTGCCATCCTTCTTGAAGTTCTTCTTACCCTTGCCTTTCTTAAACTTAGTGGTTTTATTCACCATCAACACTTGATGTTCCTTTTTGATCTCCACCTCCGCTGATTTCAGCATTGAATATACCTCAGGAATGGTCTTTTCCATCCCCTGCATATTGAAGTTCATCACAAAGCTCTTGTAGCTCGGTGGAAGCGACTGAAGGATTCTTTCAATGACCGCTTCATCCGGGAGATTAACTCCCAGCTGAGTCAAGCGGTTGTGCAACCCAGACATTTTGAGTATGTGCTCACTGACAGAACTATTTTCCTCCATCTTACAACTGAAGAACTTGTCGGAGACTTCATATCTCTCGACCCGGGCATGAGCTTGGAAAACCATTTTCATCTCTTCGAACATCTCATATGCTCCGTGTTGCTCAAAATGCTTTTGGAGCCCCGGTTCTAAGCTGTAAAGCATGCCGCACTAAACGAGGAAGTAATCATCAGCATGCTGCTGCCAAGCGTTCATAACGTCTTGGTTCTCTGGGATCGGTGCGTCACCTAGCAGTGCTTCTAGCACATAATCTTTCTTGGCGGCTATGAGGATAAATCCTCAGGTTCCGGACCCAGTCCGTATAGTTGCTGCCATCAACTTTCAGCTTGGTTTTCTCTAGGAATGCGTTGAAGTTGAGGGCAACATTAGCGTGGGCCATTTGATCTACAAGACATATTGTAAAGATTTTAGACTAAGTTCATGATAATTAAGTTCATCTAATCAAATTATTCAATGATCTCCCACTCAGATAGACATTCCTCTAGTCATCTAAGTGAAACATGATCCGAGTCAACTAGGCCGTGTCCGATCATCACGTGAGACGGACTAGTCAACATCGGCGAACATCTTCATGTTGATCGTATCTTCTATACGACTCATGGTCGACCTTTCGGTCTTCTGTGTTCTGAGGCCATGTCTGTACATGCTAGGTTCGTCAAGTCAACCTAAGTGTATTGCGTGTGTAAATCTGGCATACACCCGTTGTATTCGAACGTTAGAATCTATCACACCCGATCATCACGTGGTGCTTCGAAACAATGAACCTTCGCAACGGTGCATACTTAGAGGGAACACTTTATTCAAATTATTACGAGGGATCATCTTATTTAAGCTACCGTCGTTCTAAGCAAATAAGATGTAAAACATGATAAACATCACATGCAATCAAATAGTGACATGATATGGCCAATATCACTTTGCTCCTTATGATCTCCATCTTTGGGGCGCCATGATCATCGTCGTCACCGGCATGACACCATGATCTCCATCATCATGTCTTCATGAAGTTGTCTCGTCATCTATTACTTCTACTACTATGGCTAACGGTTTAGCAATAAAGTAAAGTAATTACATGACATTATATATTGATACGAGGTCATAAATAAATTAAGACAACTCCTATGGCTCCTGCCGGTTGTCATACTCATCGACATGCAAGTCGTAATTCGTATTACAAGAACATGATCAATCTCATACATCACAAATATCATTCATCACATCCTTTTGTCCATATCACATCACACGGCAAATGCTGCAAAAACAAGTTAGACGTCCTCTAATTGTTGTTGCAAAAAAATTTACGTGGCTGCTATAGGTTTCTTAGCAAGAACTTTTCTTACCTACACCAAAACCACAATGTGATATGCCAATTTCTATTTACCCTTCATAAGGACCCTTTTCATCGAATCCGATCCGACTAAAGTGGGAGAGACAGACACCCGCTAGCCACCTTATGCAACTAGTGCATGTCAGTCGGTGGAACCAGTCTCACGTAAGCATATGTGTAAAGTCGGTACAGGCCGCTTCATCCCACGATGCCGACGAATCAAGATAAGACTAGTAATGGCAAGTAAATTGACAAAATCAACACCCACAACAACTTGTGTTCTACTCGTGCATAGAAACTACACATAGACCTAGCTCATGATGCCACTGTTGGGGAACGTAGCAGAATTTAAAAGTTTCTACGCATCACCAAGATCAATCTATGGAGTTATCTAGCTACGAGGGAAAGGGGAGTGTATCTACATACCCTTGTAGATCGCGAGTGGAAGCGTTCAAGAGAACGGGGTTGATGGAGTCGTACTCGTCGTGATCCAAATCACCGATGACCGAGCGCCGAACGAACGGCACCTCCGCATTCAACACACGTACGGTTGGGAAGACGCCGCCTCCTTCTTGATCCAGCAAGCGGGGAGGAGAGGTTGATGGAGATCCAGCAGCACGACGGCGTGGTGGTGGAAGCAGTGGTGATCTCAGCAGGGCATCGCCAAGCTCCAACGAGAGAGAGGGAGGTGTTACGAGGGGAGAGGGAGGCACCAGGGGCTTGGGTGCGCAGCCCTCCCTGCCCCCTCTTTATATAGGGGTCCAGGGGGGCGCCGGCCCCTCTAGATCCCATCTAGATGGGGGGCAGCGCCAAGGGGGGTGGCTTGCCCCCCAAGCCAAGTGGGGTGCCCCCACCCCTAGGGTTTCCATCCCTAGGCGCAGGGGGAGGCCCAAGGGGGCGCACCAGCCCATCAGGGGCTGGTTCCCCTCCCACTTCATCCCATGAGGCCCTCCGGGCTAGGTGGCCCCACCTGGTGGACCCCCAGGACCCTTCCGATGGTCCCGGTACAATACCGGTGACCCCCGAAACATTCCCGGTGGCCAAAACTGGAATTCCTATATACAATTCTTCACCTCCGGACCATTCCGGAACTCCTCATGAGGTCCAGGATCTCATCCGAGACTCCGAACAACTTTCGGGTTACCGCATACTAATATCTCAACAACCCTAGGATCACCGAACCTTAAGTGTGTAGACCCTACGGGTTCGGGAGACACGCAGACATGACCGAGACGACTCTCCGGTCAATAACCAACAGCGGGATCTGGATACCCATGTTGGCTCCCACATGCTCCTCGATGATCTCATCGGATGAACCATGATGTCGAGGATTCAATCAATCCTGTATACAATTCCCTTTGTCAATCGGTACGTTACTCGCCCGAGACTCGATCGTCAGTATCCCAATACCTCGTTCAATCTCGTTATCGGCAAGTCACTTTACTCGTACCATAATGCATGATCCTGTGATCAACCACTTGGTCACATTGAGCTCATTATGATGATGCATTACCGAGTGGGCCCAGAGATACCTCTCCGTCATATGGAGTGACAAATCCCAGTCTCGATTCATGCCAACCCAACAGACACTTTCGAAGATACCCGTAGTGCACCTTTATAGTCACCCTGTTACATTGTGACGTTTGGCACACCCAAAGAACTCCTACGGTATCCGGGAGTTGCACAATCTCATGGTCTAAGGAAATGATACTTGACATTCGGAAAATCTCTAGCAAACGAACTACACGATCTTTGAGCTATGCTTAGGATTGGGTCTTGTCCATCACATCATTCTCCTAATGATGCGATCCCGTTATCAATGACATCTAATGTCCATAGTCAGGAAACCATGACTATCTTTTGATCAATGAGCTAGTCAACTAGAGGCTCACTAGGGACGTGTTGTGGTCTATGTATTCACACATGTATTACGATTTCCGGATAACACAATTATAGCATGAACAATAGACAATTATCATGAACAAGGAAATATAATAATAACCATTTTATTATTGCCTCTAGGGCATATTTCCAACACCTAGCCCCCTCCGGTGTCTATATAAACCGGAGGGTTTAGTCCGTAGGACAACATACAATCGTACCATAGGCTAGCTTCTAGGGTTTAGCCTCTCCGATCTCGTGGTAGATCAACTCTTGTAATACTCATATCATCAAGAATAAATCAAGCAGGATGTAGGGTTTTACCTCCATCAAGAGGGCCCGAACCAGGGTAAAACATCATGTCCCCTGCCTCCTGTCACCATCCGCCTTACACGCATAGTTCGGGACCCCCTACCCGAGATCCGCCGGTTTTGATACCGACATCACCTTTTTGAATAAACAATGCATAGCACTAGTCTATTATAGCATTCTCTATTCTTTTTTACATATATGTTCATTCATGACATTCAGCACCCGTACACTCTGGTACGGCCAATACGCCAGGGGCTTACGCGTACCCCATAATACGGCGTGAGAAGTCCGAACACTTTCGACAGTGTGGCACCCGAACTTATAGCATTATATGCATCAGCTCCGAATGATGTGTTGGGTCAATAGTTGGGTTTGCCCGGCTCCCATGTTTTGGTACCTTACGTTCCGCTATATCGGCTAAGGTAGCACTGGGAGAACTACTGCATTGTGCTCCGGTTCATCTGGGCAAGCACCTCAGTAGAGAAAGCTAAAACTGACTCCCATGATAAGGCGAGAGATGGTCGCTGTTCGAGAGGTCTCGAGTCCCTAAAGACTTATGCCGCTTAGGGCGAGGACTCAGCCTTGTCCGGCATAGGCGTGTATAGCGTCCCGAATTCGGCCTTCCAAATACTAGGGGCTTCGCCAAAATTTAGAATTGTAGACTTCTATGGCTAATTGAGAGTGATAAAGCATTATAGTTTGATTGCCTTGTTCGTTGCGCTGAGCACCTCCCTCGAAGGACCCAACAATGGGAAAAAGAGTGCTCAGATTTATCCCGAACACCCCAACACTCGTGGCATGGGGGCAGAAGCCGACGACTGGCCATCTCTCATATTTGATAATCAGCCGCATAGAAGGTAATATTTTAAATTCAAACAAGCGTTGCATAGTGCACATGAACAACTTTGCATAATACAGGATCAGACGAGCAAGTTCATTCAAAAATTACATCCTTCGCACACTCGTCCGCCACAAGACGGGCACCCTTCAGGACACCCTCATAATACATTTCAGGGTGGTGATGCTCCTTGCCCTGCGGCGGCCCCTCCTTCACCAGCTTCTCGGCGTCCATCTTGGCCCAGTGCACCTTCGCACGGGCAAAAGCCCGACGTGCACCTTCGATGCAGACGGACTGCTTTATGACTTCCAGCCATGGGCAGGCATCCACAAGCCGCTTCACCAGGCCGAAGTAGCTGTTTGGAAGGGAGTCGCCAGGCCACATCCGGACTATAAGGCCCCTCATGGCCTGTTCGTGCGCCTTGTGCAGCTCGACTAGTTGCTTCAGCTGGTCGCTCACAGGCATCGGGTGTTCGGTCCTAGTATACTGAGACCAAAACAACTTCTCCGTCGAGCTTCCCTCCTCGGCCTGGTTGTACTTTGCGGCATCCGACACGCTGCGGGGCAAATCTGCGAATGCTCCTGGAGAGCTCCGGACTCGAGTATGTAACAAGTAATTTACTTTCACACGCTTGCTTTGCATAATGAATGCCTTACCCGCCGCTATCTTCCTCATCACCTAAATTTCCTGGAGGGCCTTTTGGGCTTCAGCCTTGGCATGCTTTGTGCTCTCGAGGGCCGCGGCAAGCTCGGACTTTCGCGTCTTCGAGTCAAGCTCCAAAGTATCGTGCTTCTTCACGAGAGCCTAGAGCTCTTGCTGCACCTCGCCCACCCGTGCCTCCTGTTTCTCCTGCTCGGTGCGCTCCTTGGCCGCATCGTTTTCAGCCTCGGACAGCGCTTGCTTTAGGGTCGCCACTTCGGTCGTGGCCCCTGGCACATCCATGATGATCATATCATTTTGCAACCACATCTGTATATATATATATATAGACAAGGTATTACTTACCTTTATTCTCCTCGAGCTGCCTCTTGGCAAGTCCGAGCTCTTTCTCGGACCATTCGAGGTTCTCTTCAGTGCGGCATCCTCCGCAGTCAGTGTGGCAGAGGTCAGCAGCGAAGCCTGCATACGCATACAGACATACTTATATTAGACTCCTGCAGATATTATTTGATCCTCTATTCGGCTTTTCTTTGTGAACACCAAACAGAGCATCAGGGGCTACTGTCTATGCGGTAATATTTTCCTATATTTTAAATATTTACCTCAAAGCCTATTAGAAGGCTGGCACAGGCTTCAGTCAGTCCGCTCTTGGCGGACTAAACCTTCTTGATCAACGCACTCATAATAGTGCGGTGCTCTTCGTCGAGGGGAAGCGCCGGGAAGCGCTCTCAGTAGGTTTTCCAGTGCCTCTGGATGGACAGAGGTCACCGGCACGGGCGGCTTGCCCCTCTTGGAAGGGGGCTGCCTGCCGGTGTCCGGAACCACTGGAGGTTTCGGCGCGGTGTTCGGTTGAGGGCCGAACTTGGAGCCCTTGGGAGTCTTGCTCCCTTTGCGCCTGGAGTCTGGAAGGTCACCTTGAGGCACCTCCAGGACTACCTCCCCCCGGCTCGGTGCCCCTTGAGACAATACCTCAACATTGTCCGTAGGGCAAGGAGAGGAGGCGGTTGGAAGTGAATTGCTATTCATATCCGACGAGTCCAAGGAACCGCCCGACGAGGATACGTCGATACGGGCTCGGGGCGGACTGCATGATCATATTCGGCGTTACGAAAAGCAGTGCAATAAAAGTATCCTATGTGTTACTCTGGTATCCGAATACTTACGACTTCGCCAGGGGCTTGGCCCTGAGTAACCACTCGTCTTCGCTGTCGGCGGCGGTGGTGGAACAGTCCGGAAGGAGAGTCCTTCCCTTCTTGGACCCTCTGGCCTCCCCGGTTGGGGTGGCCTTCCTTTTCTTGTCTCCCCCGGCTGGAGAGGGAGAACCTTCATCTTCCTCCTCCTCGTTTTCACGGAGGAGTGCGTCTCGGAGTAATCAGACAATGATTCCGATACCACCTGGCGCCGGGAAATCTTTCGGGTTCCTGTTGCCTTCTTCTTGATCTTCTTCTCCTGCACCTCATAAGGAGCGGGAGTCCGCATCTCCATCAGGAGAGCGTCTGCAGGTTCTTCGGGCAGAGGGGCCGGACAGTCAATTTGCTCCGATGTCTCCACCCAGTCCTGTCAAAGGCATGGGAGCTTAGATCCCGCACATGGTTAAACTATGGAAAATAAGTACCCTATGAGATGTACAGAACTTATCGGATTCGCAGGGCGCGTCGTGCTTAGCCCACGGTCCTCGGTAAGGGGAGGGGGGACCTCGGCGCCCTTGAATAGCACCTTCTAGACGTCCTTATGCGTCGTGTCAAAGAGCTTGCGTAGAGTCTGGTGCTGGGCCGGGTCGAACTCCCATAAGTTGAAAGCCCGTTGTTGACACGGGAGGATCCGGCGGAAGAGCATGACCTGGACTATGTTGACAAGCTTGAGTTTCTTGCCGATCATGTTCCGGATACACTTCTGGAGTCCGTCCAGCTCCACCGATGAGTACTAGGACAGGCCCTTCTCCTTCCAGGAAGTAAGCCGATTGGGGATTCCGGATCGAAACTCGGGGGCCGCCACCCAGTTGGTGTCGCGCGGCTCAGTGATGTAGAACCACCCCGATTGCCACCCCTTTATGGTCTCCACGTAGGAGCCCTCGAGCCATGTAACATTGGGCATTTTGCCCACCATGGCTCCGCTGCATTCCGCTTGTTGGCCGCCTACTACCTTCGGTTTGACATTGAAGGTCTTCAGCCACAGGCCGAAGTGGGGCCGGACACGGAGGAAAGCCTCGCACACGATGATGAACGCCGAGATGTTGAGGTTGAAATTCGGGGCCAGATCATGGAAGTCCAGCCCATAATAGTGTTAGAAATATGCCCTAGAGGCAATAATAAATTAGTTGTTATTATATCATATTTCATTGTTCATGATAATCGTTTATTATCCATGCTAGAATTGTATTGATAGGAAACTCAGATACATGTGTGGATAAATAGACAACACCATGTCCCTTGTAAGCCTCTAGTTGACTAGCTCGTTGATCAAAAGATGGTTACAGTTTCCTGACCATGGAGATTGGATGTCGTTGATAACGGGATCACATCATTAGGAGAATGATGTGATGGACAAGACCCAATCCTAATCCTAGCACAAGATCGTGTAGTTCGTTTGCTAAAGCTTTTCTAATGTCAAGTATGATTTCCTTAGACCATGAGATTGTGCAACTCCCGGATACCGTAGGAGTGCTTTGGGTGTGCCAAACGTCACAACGTAACTGGATGTCTATAAAGGTACACTACAGGTATCTCCAAAAGTGTCTGTTGGGTTGGCACGAATCGTGACTATGATTTGTCACTCCGTGTAAACGGAGAGGTATCTCTGGGCCCACTCGGTAGGGCATCATCATAATGTGCACAATGTGACCAAGGAGTTGATCATGGGATGATGTGTTACGGAACGAGTAAAGAGACTTGCCGGTAACGAGATTGAACAAGGTATCGGGATACCGACGATCGAATCTCGGGAAAGTACAATACCGCTGGACAAAGGGAATTGAATACGGGATTGATTGAATCCTCGACATCGTGGTTCATCCGATGAGATCATCGTGGAACATATGGGAGCCAACATGGGTATCCAGATCCCGCTGTTGGTTATTGGCCGGAGACTTGCCTCGGTTATGTCTGCATGGTTCCCGAACCCGTAGGGTCTACACACATAAGGTTCGGTGACGCTAGAGTTGTTATGGGAAATAGTATGTGGTTACCGAAGGTTGTTCGGAGTCCCGGATGATATCCCGGACATGACTAGGAGCTCCGGAATGGTCCGGAGGTGAAGATCGGTATATTGGACGAAGGGTATTGAAGTCCGGAATTGTTTCGGGTTTACCAGGTGATGACCAGCGTGTCCGAAAGGGGTTTCGGAGGCCCCGGCAAGCGTTGGGGAGAGAGCACATCAGCCCACTAAGGGGCTGAGGGCCGCTCCCACCCCATCTCACGTAACCAGGAGAGGTGGGGACGCCACCCCTAGGGCAGCCGCCCCTCCCGGCTTGGGGGACAAGTTTCCTAGGGGGTGGGGGCGCCCAAACCCATCTAGGGTTTCCCCTGTGGCCGCCGCCCCTCCCCTAGGGAACCCTAGGGCACCTCCCCCTCCTCCCTTCCCCCTATATATAGTGAGGGAGAGAGAGGGCAGCCACACCCTTCCCCTGGTGCAGCCCTCTTCCTCCTCCAACACCTCATCCTCCTCCGTAGTGCTTGGCGAAGCCCTACCGGAGAACCACGAGCTCCATCACCACCACGCCGTCCTGCTGTTGGAGTTTTCCCTCAACTTCTCCTCTAACCTTGCTGGATCAAGAAGGAGGAGACGTCTCCCAACCGTACGTGTGTTGAATGCGGAGGTGTCGTCCGTTCGGCGCTAGGATCATCGGTGATTTGGATCACGACGAGTACGACTCCATCAACCCCGTTCACTTGAACGCTTCCGCTTAGCGATCTACAAGGGCATGTAGATGCACTCTCCTTCCCCTCGTTGCTAGATTACTCCATAGATTGATCTTGGTGATGCGTAGAAAATTTTGAATTTCTGCTACGATCCCCAACAGTGGCATCATGAGCTAGGTCTATGCGTAGTTTCTATGCACGAGTAGAACACAAGTTGTTGTGGGCGTCGATTTTGTCAATTTACTTGCCGTTACTAGTCTTATCTTGATTCGGCGGCATCGTGGGATGAAGCGGCCCGGACCGACCTTACACGTACTCTTACGTGAGACTGGTTCCACCGACTGACATGCACTAGTTGCATAAGGTGGCTAGCGGGTGTCTGTCTCTCCCACTTTAGTCGGATCGGATTCGATGAAAAGGGTCCTTATGAAGGGTAAATAGAAATTGGCATATCACGTTGTGGTTTTCGCGTAGGTAAGAAACGTTCTTGCTAGAAACCTATAGCAGCCACGTAAAAACTTGCAACAACAATTAGAGGACGTCTAACTTGTTTTTGCAGCATATGCCTTGTGATGTGATATGGCCAAAAGGATGTGATGAATGATATATGTGATGTATGAGATTGATCATGTTCTTGTAATAGGAATCACGACTTGCATGTCGATGAGTATGACAACCGGCAGGAGCCATAGGAGTTGTCTTAATTTATTTATGACCTGCGTGTCAACATAAACGTCATGTAATTACTTTACTTTATTGCTAAAGCGTTAGCCATAGTAGTAGAAGTAATAGATGACGAGACAACTTCAAGAAGACACGATGATGGAGATCATGATGATGGAGATCATGGTGTCATGCCGGTGACAACGATGATCATGGAGCCCCGAAGATGGAGATCAAAAGGAGCAAAATGATATTGGCCATATCATGTCACTATTTGATTGCATGTGATGTTTATCATGCTTTACATCTTATTTGCTTAGAACGACGGTAGCTTAAATAAGATGATCCCTCGCATAATTTCAAGAAAGTGTTCCCCCTAACTGTGCACCGTTGCGAAGGTTCATTGTTTCGAAGCACCACGTGATGATCGGGTGTGATAGATTCTAACGTTCGAATACAACGGGTGTAAGCCAGATTTACACACGCAATACACTTAGGTTGACTTGACGAGCCTAGCATGTACAGACATGGCCTCGGAACACGGAAGACCGAAAGGTCGAACATGAGTCGTATAGAAGATACGATCAACATGAGATGTTCACCGTTGATGACTAGTCCGTCTCACGTGATGATCGGACACGGCCTAGTCGATTCGGATCATGTTTCACTTAGATGACTAGAGGGATGACTATCTGAGTGGGAGTTCATTAAATAATTTGATTAGATGAACTCAATTATCATGAACATAGTCTAAATTGTCTTTGCAAATATGTTGTAGATAAATAGCTCACGTTGTAGCTCCCTGTTTCAATACGTTCCTAGAGAAAGATTAAGTTGAAAGATATTGTAAGCAATGATGCGGACTAGGTCCGTAGTCCGAGGAGTGTCCTCACTGCTACACAGAAGGCTTACGTCTTTGATGCACCGCTCGATGTGCAAACCCCTACAACGTCGTCTGTGGATGTTGTGAACACCTGACAGACACATCCTGATGACTACTTGATAGTTTAGTGCACCATACTTTACGGCTTAGAATCGGGATTCCAATGACGTTTTGAACGCCATAGAACATATGAGATGTTCCAAGAGCTGAAATTGGGATTTCAGGCTCATGCCCGTGTTGAGAGGTGTGAGACCTCTGACAAGTTCTTTTGCCAACAAGATGGAGGAGAATAGCTCAGCTAGTGAGCATGTGCTCAGAATGTCTGGGTGCTACAATCACTTAAATCAAGTGGGAGTTAAACTTCCAGATAAGATAGTGATTGATAGAGTTCTCTAGCCACTATCACTAAGCTACTAGATCTTCGTGATGAACTATGACATGCAAGGGATGGAGTTGATCCCGGAGCTGTTCGCGGTGCTTAAGACCGCAAAAGGTAGAAATCAAGAAGGAGCATCAAGTGTTGATGGTTTAACAAGACCACTGGTTTCAAGAAGGGCAAGGGCTAGAAGGGAAACTTCATGGATGGCAAACCAGTTGCCGCTCCAGTGAAGGAACCCAAGGTTGAACCCAAACCCGAGACTAAGTGCTTCTATTGTAAGGGGAACGGTCACTGGTAGCGGAATTACCCCAAATGCATGGTAGATAAGAAGGCTGGCAACTTCAACAAAGTATATACGTGTTATTAATGTGTACCTCACTAGTACTCCTGGTAGCACCTGGGTATTGGATACCGGTTCAGTTACTATTATTGGTGACTTGAAGCAAAAGCTACGGACTAAACGGAGACTGGCTAAGGGCGAGGTGACGATGTGTGTTGGAAGTGTTTCCAAAGTTGATGAGATCACCATCGCACGCTCCATCTGCCTTCGGGATTAGTATTGAACCTAGATAAATGTTATCAGGTGTCTACGTTGAGCATGAATATGATTAGATCATGTTCATTGCAATACGGTCATTCATTTAAGTTAGAGAATAATGGTTATTCTGTTTACATGAATGATACCTTTCATGGTCATGCACCCTATGTGAATGGTTCATTGAATCTCGGTCGTGGTAATACACATGTTCACGCCAAAAGATGTAGAGTTAATAATGATAGTACCACTTTCTCGTGGCACTGCCGCTTAGGTCATATTGGCGTAAGATGCATGAAGAAACTCCATGTCGATGGATGTTTGGAGTCACTTGATTTTGAATCACTTGACACATGCGAGCCATGCCTCATGGGCAGGATGACTAAGACCCCGTTTTCAGGTACAATGAAACGGGCAAGTGACTTGTTGGAAATCATGCATGCTGATGCGTGTGATCCAATGAGAATTGAAGCGTGCGGTGGATATCGCTATTTTCTCATCTTCACTGACGATTTGGGTAGATATAGGTATATCTACTTAATGAAGCACAAGTCTGAAACGTTTGAAAAGTTCAAGCGATTTCAGAGTGAAGTTAAGAATCATCATAACAATAAGATCATGTTCCTACGATCTGATCAAAAGGGGATTTTCTGAGTTATGAGTTTGGCAATCACTTAAGACATTGTGGAATTGTTTCACAGTTGAAGCCACCTGGAACACCACAAGGTAATGGTGTGTCCGGACGTCGTAATCGAACCCTATGAGATATGGTGCGATCTATGATGTCTCTTACCAATCTACCGTTTTCATTTTGAGGTTATGCGTTAGAGACAGCTGCATTCACTTTAGATAGGACACCATCTAAGTCCGTTGAGACGACGTCATATGAACATTGGTTTGGCAAGAAACCAAAGTTGTCGTTTCTTAATGTTTGGGGCTGCGATGCTTAAGGCTTCAGCCGGAGAAGCTCGAACCCAAAGCGGACAAACACATCTTCATAGGATACCCAAAGGTGACAGTTGGGTATACCTTCTATCTCAGATCCGAGGGCAAATTGTTTGTCGCTAAGAACGGGTCCTTTCTCGAGAAGGAGTTTCTCTCGAAAGAATTGAGTGGGAGGAAGATAGAACTTGATGAGGTTGTCGAACCTTTACTTCAACCAGAGAGTGATGCAACACAGAAAGATGTTTTCTGTGGCGCCTACGTCTGTTGAAGAGGAAGTTAATGATAGTGATCATGAAGCTTCGGATCAAGTTGCTATCGAACCTCGTAGGTCGACAAGGATATGTACTACTCCTGAGTGGTACGGTAATCCTGTCTTAGATATCATGTTGTTAGACAACAATGAACCTACGAGCTATGGAGAAGCGATGGTGGGCCCGTATTCCGACAAATGGTTAGAAGCCATGAAATCCGAGATAGGATCCATATATCAGAACAAAGTATGGACTTTGGTGGACTTGCCCGATGATCGGCAAGCCATTGAGATAAATGGATCTTTAAGAAGAAGACGGACGTGGGCGGTAATGTTACCGTCTATGAAGCTCGACTTGTGGGAAAGAGTCTTTTCACAAGTTCAAGGAGTTGACTACGATGAGAATTTCTCACCCGTAGCGATGCTTAAGTCCGTCGGAATCATGTTAGCATTAGCTGTATTTTTCGATTATGAAATCTTACAGATGGATGTCAAAACAAGTTTTCTTACCAGTTTTCGTAAGAAAAGTTGTATGTGATACAATAAAAGGTTTTGTCGATCCTAAGGATGCTAAAAGGTATGCTGGCTCCAGCAATCCTTCTATGGACTAGAGCAAGCATCTCGGAATCGGAATATATGTTTTGATGGAGTGATCAAAGCTTTTAGGTTTATACAATGTTTGCTAGAAACTTGTATTTACAAGAAAGTGAGTGGGAGCACTACAACATTTCTGATAAGTATATGTGGATGACATATTGTTGATCCGAAATAATGTAGAATTTCTGGAAAGCATAAACGGTTGTTTGAAGAGTGTTTTTCAAAGGAAGACCTGGATAAAGCTGCTTACATATTGGGCATCAAGATCTATAGAGATAGATCAAGACGCCTGATGATACTTTCAAAGAACGCACACCTTGACATGTTTTTGAAGGAGTTCAAAATAGATCAGTCAAAGAAGGGGTTCTTACCTGAGTTGTAAGGTGTGAAGTTGAGTAAGACTCAAAGATTGACCACGGCAGAAGAAAGAGGAAGGACGAAGGTCGTCCCCTATGCTTTTGTCATAGGCTCTATACGGTATGCCATGCTGAGTACCGCACCTGATGTGTGCCTTGCCACATGTCTGGCAAGAGGGTACAAAGGTGATCTAGGAGTGGATCACCAGATAGCAGTCAAAATTATCCTTAGAGGAATAAGGAAATGTTTCTCGGTTATGGAGGTGATAAAGAGTTCGACATAAAGAGTTACGTCGATGCAAGCTTGACACCTATCCGGATAGCTCTGAGTAGAGATACCGGATACGTATAATGGAGCAACAATTTGGAATAGCTCCAAGTGGAACGTGGTAGCAGCATCTACGATATGACATAAAGTTTTGCGAAATACATAGGGATCTGAATATGGCAAGACCCGTTGACTACAACCTCTCTCACAAGCATAACATGATCAAACCCAGAACTCTTTGAGTGTTTATCACATAGTGATGTGAACTAGATCATTGAGTCTAGTAGACTCTTGGATGTTGGTCACATGGCGATGTGACCTGTGAGTGTTAATCACATGGCGATGTGAACTAGATTATTGACTCTAGTGCAAGTGGGAGACTGTTGGAAATATGCCCTAGAGGCAATAATAAATTAGTTATTATTATTATATTTCATTGTTCATGATAATCGTTTATTATCCATGCTAGAATTGTATTGATAGGAAACTCAGATACATGTGTGGATACATAGACAACACCATGTCCCTAGTAAGCCTCTAGTTGACTAGCTCGTTGATCAATAGATGGTTACGGTTTCCTGACCATGGACATTGGATGTCGTTGATAACGGGATCACATCATTAGGAGAATGATGTGATGGACAAGACCCAATCCTAAGCCTAGCACAAGATCGTGTAGTTCGTTTGCTAAAGCTTTTCTAATGTCAAGTATCATTTCCTTAGACCATGAGATTGTGCAACTCCCGGATACCGTAGGAGTGCTTTGGGTGTGCCAAACGTCACAACGTAACTGGGTGGCTATAAAGGTACACTACAGGTATCTCCGAAAGTGTCTGTTGGGTTGGCACGAATCGAGACTGGGATTTGTCACTCCGTGTAAACGGAGAGGTATCTCTGGGCCCACTCGGTAGGACATCATCATAATGTGCACAATGTGACCAAGGAGTTGATCACGGGATGATGTGTTACGGAACGAGTAAAGAGACTTGCCGGTAACGAGATTGAACAAGGTATCGGGATACCGACGATCGAATCTCGGGCAAGTACAATACCGCTGGACAAAGGGAATTGAATACGGGATTGATTGAATCCTCGACATCGTGGTTCATCCGATGAGATCATCGTGGAACATGTGGGAGCCAACATGGGTATCCAGATCCCGCTGTTGGTTATTGGCCGGAGAGTTGTCTCGGTCATGTCTGCATGGTTCCCGAACCCGTAGGGTCTACACACTTAAGGTTCGGTGACGCTAGAGTTGTTATGGGAAATAGTATGTGGTTACCGAAGGTTGTTCGGAGTCCCGGATGAGATCCCGGACATGACGAGGAGCTCCGGAATGGTCCGGAGGTGAAGATCGGTATATTGGACGAAGGGTATTGGAGTCCGGAATTGTTCCGGGGGTACCAGGTGATGACCAGCGTGTCCGAAAGGGGTTTCGGAGGCCCCGGCAAGCGTTGGGGGGCCTTATGGGCCAAGGGGAGAGGGCACATCAGCCCACTAAGGGGCTGAGCGCCCTTACCACCCCATCTCACGTAACCAGGAGAGGTGGGGGCGCCACCCCTAGGGCAGCCGCCCCTCCCGGCTTGGGGGGCAAGTTTCCTAGGGGGTGGGGGCGCCCAAACCCATCTAGGGTTTCCCCTGTGGCCGCCGCCCCTCCCCTAGGGAACCCTAGGGCGCCTCCCCCTCCTCCCTTCCCCCTATATATAGTGAGGGAGAGAGAGGGCAGCCACACCCTTCCCCTGGTGCAGCCCTCTTCCTCCTCCAACACCTCATCCTCCTCCGTAGTGCTTGGCGAAGCCCTACCGGAGAACCACGAGCTCCATCACCACCATGCCGTCGTGCTGTCGGAGTTTTCCCTCAACTTCTGCTCTCACCTTGCTGGATCAAGAAGGAGGAGACGTCTCCCAACCGTACGTGTGTTGAACGCGGAGGTGCCGTCCGTTCAGCGCTAGGATCATCGATGATTTGGATCACGATGAGTACGACTCCATCAACCCCATTCACTAGAACGCTTCCGCTTAGCGATCTGCAAGGGTATGTAGATGCACTCTCCTTCCCCTCGTTGCTAGATTACTCCATAGATTGATCTTGGTGATGCGTAGAAAATTTTGAATTTCTGCTACAATCCCCAACAAATAGAACATAAGGCTGCGGACGAATGGATGGAGGGGAAACCCCAGTCCGCGGACGAAGTGGTTGAGGAAAACCACCCTTTCGTAAGGTTCTGGGGTAGGGACGATCTGCCCCGTGGCTGGCAGCCGGTGCGCGATATCCGCGGCTAAGTATCCGGCCCCGCGTAGCTTTTTGATGTCTCCCTCCATAACGGAGGAGACCATCCACTTGCCTCCAGCTCTGGACATGTTTGGAGAGATTTGAGGAGAAGGATGTGGACATGGGCGTTGGAGCTCGACTGTGCGAGAATGGATGAGCAAGGAGGAAGAAGGCATGGGAAGAAAAAGGTGAACCCTTATCCCTTTATAAGGGCGGACGAAAACTATGCGCTCCCACCAGCCTGGTAAAACTGACTTATCCCCCAAGCGCCGTAATTGATGGCGCGGTTGGGTTACCCATGTCCGTATTGATGGGAACCCTGTAATAAGGGGACACGATCTCTGCTTCGACAAGACGTGCCAAGGAAACCACCTCGCGAAACACGCCGAGTTTGGTTGTGAAAGACGGTTCGAATGGTGACCTGGCTGTGGTGTGATGTCACACTGCGAAGCGCGTCGGTAGATTAGACTTGTGGAAATATTATTCTCTCTACGGTTGTATGTGGAACTTGTTTTGCAGAGCCTGACACGATCCTGGTGTTCAAAATCTTCTATGAAGTATTCGGAGGAGGAACCCGCCTTGCAATGCCGAAGACAATCTGCGCGCCGGACTCCTCGTCATTGAAGTCTAGTTCAGGGGCTACTGAGGGAGTCCTGGATTAGGGGGTATCCGGACAGCCGGATTATATCCTTTGGCCGGACTGTTGGACTATGAAGATACAATATTGAAGACTTCATCCCGTGTCCGGATGGGACTCTCCTTGGTGTGGAAGGCAAGCTTGGCAATACGGATATGTAGATCTCCTTCCTTGTAACCGACTCTGTGTAACCCTAGCCCCCTCCGGTGTCTATATAAAATGGAGGGTTTAGTCTGTAGGACCAAGAACAACAATCATACCATAGGCTAGCTTCTAGGGTTTAGCCTCTTCGATCTCGTGGTAGATCAACTCTTGTAATACTCATATCATCAAGATCAATCAAGCAGGACTAGGGTTTTACCTCCATCGAGAGGGCCCAAACCTGGGTAAAAACATCGTGTCGCCCGTCTCCTGTTACCATCCGCCTAGACGCATAGTTCGGGACCCCCTACCCGAGATCCGCCGGTTTTGACACCGACAATGATGATCATCACACTTTTATTTACTTACAACTCGATACTTAGAATAAAATATGACTCTATATGAATGCCTCCGGCGGTGTACTGGGATGTGCAATGATTCCTGAGTGACATGTATGAAAGAATTATGAATGGTGGCATTGCCACAAATACGATGTCAACTACATGATCATGCATAGCAATATGACAATGATGGAGCGTGTCATGATAAACGGAATGGTGGAAAGTTGCATGGCAATATATCTCGGAAAGGCTATGAAAATGCCATAATAGGTAGGTATTGTGGCTGTTTTCAGGAAGATATAAGGATGTTTATGTGTGAAAGAGTGTATCATATAACGGGGTTTGGATGCACCGGCGATGTTTGCACCAACTCTCAATGTGAGAAAGAGCAATGCACGGTACCGAAGAGGCTAGCAATGATGGAAGGGTGAGAGTGCGTATAATCCATGGACTCAACATTAGTCATAAAGAACTCACATACTTATTGCAAAAATATACAAGTCATCAAAAACCTCGGCACTACGAGCATGCTCCCAGGGGGATAGATTGGTAGGAAAAGACCATCGCTCGTCCCCGACCGCCACTCATAAGGAAGACAATCAAATAACACCTCATGTTTTAAATTTGTTACATAACGTTTACCATACGTGCGTGCTACGGGACTTGTAAACTTCAACACAAGAATTTCTCAATTTCACAACTACTCAACTAGCACGACTTTGGTATTATTACCTCCATATCTCAAAACAATCATCAAGCATCAAACTTCTATTAGTATTCAAAACACTCATAAGAAAGTTTTTACTAGTCTTGAATACCTAGCATATTAGGATTAAGCAAATTACCATGCTATTTAAGACTCTCAAAATAATATAAGTGAAGCATGAGAGTTCATCTTCTTCAAAATAAAACTACCACCATGCTCTAAAAGATATAAGTGAAGCACTAGAGAAACAACAAACTACTCCAAAAGATATAAGTGAAGATCAATGAGTAGTTGAATAATTATGCAACTATGTGAAGACTCTCTAACATTTAAGAATTTCAGATCTTGGTACTTTATTCAAACAGCAAGCAAAGCAAAATAAAATGACATTCTAAGAATGGCAAACATCATGTGAAGAAGCAAAAACTTAGGATCAACCGAAACTAACCGATAGTTGTTGAAGAAGAAAGGTGGGATGCCAACCGGGGCATCCCCAAGCTTAGAAGCTTGAGACTTCTTGAAATATTATCTTGGGATGCCTTGGGCATCCCCAAGCTTGAGCTTTTCTGTCTCCTTAATTCCTCTCATATCACGGTCTCCCTAAATCTCAAAAGCTTCATCCACACAAAACTCAACAAGGACTCGTGAGATAAGTTAGTATAAACCATTGCAAAAACCTTATCATACTCTACTGTAGCAAATCACTAAAATTATTATTCAACATTGCATACTAAATGCCTCTGCATATTTCATAGTCCTATCCTTAAATAGAATCATTAAATAAGCAAACATATGCAAACAATGCAAACATAACAGCAATCTGCCTAAACAGGACAGTCTGTAAAGAGTGCAGCAAAATCCATACTTCCCTAACTCAAAAAATTATTAAATAACATTACCACTGTAGTAAATTTATCATAGCTTAATATTCAAAAGGTTTCAACATTTTATCACATTCTGACATTTCTAGGGAATTATTGCAACAGCGGTAAACTTTCTATTTTCAAACAGCAACATGAAGACTTGTAAAATAAGCATAGTGAAGGCTATCAATGCCACTTTTATTGAAATAAAAGATGCAAAACATTGTTATAAATAGCATAAAGCAAATCCTAACAAAATAAATTGACACTCCAAGCAAAACACATATCATGTGGTGAATAAAAATATAGCTCCAAGTAAAGTTACCGATGAACGAAGACGAAAGAGGGGATGCCATCCGGGGCATCCCCAAGCTTAGGCTTTTGGTTGTCCTTTAATATTACCTTGGGGTGCCTTGGGAATCCCCAATCTTAGGCTCTTGCCACTCCTTATTCCATAGTCCATCGAATCTTTACCCAAAACTTGAAAACTTCACAACACCAAACTTAACAGAAAACTCGTAAGCTCCGTTAGTATAAGAAAGCAATTCACCATCATAAGGTACTGTAATGAACTCATTATAAATTTATATTGGTGTAATATCTACTGTATTCCAACTTCTCTATGGTTCATACCCTCTGATAATACTCATAGATTCATCAAAATAAGCAAACAACACGATGAAAACAGAATTTGTCAAAAACAGAACAGTCTGAAGTAATCTGTAGGTTTCGACCACTTCTGGAACTCATAAAATTCTCAAATAAATTGGTGGACCTGAGTAATTTGTCTATTAATCATCTGCAAAAATAATTAACTAAATAGCACTCTCCAATAAAAAATGGCAGCAATTCTCGTGAGCGCTAAAGTTTCTGTTTTTTTACAGCATGATCATAAAGACTTCACCCAAGTCTTCCCAAAGGTTCTACTTGGCACAAACACTAATTAAAACATAAAACCCTAAATAGAGGCTAGATGAATTATTTATTACTAAACAGGAGCAAAAAGGAAGGAACAAAAATAAAATTGGGTTGCCTCCCAACAAGCGCTATCGTTTAAGGCCCCTACACTACTAGGGAAAAGCCTAGCAGCAGCGCGGGTTTTGGGCCTATTAGCAGCGCGGGGGCCGACGCTACTAATAAGGCGCTACAGGTAACGTATAGTAGTAGCGCGGGCGCACCCGCGCTACTACTACGTCTGTTAGTAGTAGCGTGGGTAAAAACCCGCGCTACTACTAAACCGTGATTTTTTTATTTTCAAATTTTTTGCCCGAATTTTCAAATTTCTGAATTATTTTAACCTCTAATCTCTAATCACCCTCATCGCTGCTCAATTTAATCTCTAATCACCCCTCATCATTCCAAATCATCTAACTTCCCGGACGGTCACCCATCCTCTCACTACTCCAGCCTGAGCACGCTTAACTTTCGGGTTCTATTCTCCCTCGATTCCAAGTCTACACTTGTTGTTTTCCTAACAATAGTAAGATGTCAATCCTATTAACCTTCGGGAGTTTAGCTTGAGCATGAAGTCACACATTTCGCTGTTTGAGTTTAAAACTATTGTTCTAAACCACAATAATAATTTAATAACACTAATATTTCTTGAATAAGGAGTTTGACCACATTTTGACCAAAGTTTGACCAAAGTTTGACCAGATTTGACCAAAATTCCAAAAAGCTGAAAAAATTATCTAGTAACACTAATATTCTTGAATAATTATTTAGTAACACTAATATGTCTTGAATAAGTAGTTTGACCACAGTTTAACCAGCTTTGACCAAAATTAAAAAAAAAACTGAAATTTGAGCATAACTTTTTTTCCTTTTAGAATTTGAGGATTCTAAAAATTTGCAAACAGGCCATAGGCGGTCACCATCATATGCGGATTTTTGTGCTGAACATTTTGATATATTATACGTTTTTTCTGACATCGTATGCAAAAGTTATAGCCGTTTTACATTTTCCCTACACTTTTTGCAAAACATGTCTAAATTTAAGTTTTTAAATTTTACTAACTAGTAGATGTAAGAACATAACTACATATCGAAGGATTTTAATTTTTGAAATATTTTGATATATTATACGTTTTTTTCTAACATCGTATGCAAAAGTTATAGCCATTTTACATTTTTCCCTACACTTTTTGCAAAACATGTCCAAATTTAAGTTTTTAAATTTTCCTAACTAGTAGATGTAGTAACATAACTACATCTCGAAGGATTTTAATTTTTGAAGTTTTATCATTTTCTTTTGCTTTTTACAAAACCGAAAAGGCGATCCACAGGGGGGGGGGGTAGAGTTTCAAAATGGGACCTTTAGTAGTAGCGAGGGATTTTACCCCTCGCTACTGCTATGGCATGTCCCGGAGTAGTAGCGAGGGGTAAAAACTTAGTAGTAGCGAGGGTTTATAACCCTCGCTACTACTATGGCATGGCCCAGTGGCACGGTAGAGACCGCTTAGTAGTAGCGAGGGGTAAAAACCAGCGCTACTGCTATCAACTTAGTAGTCGCGAGGGTTAAAAACCCGCGCTACTACTATGGCATGTCCCGGGGGGCACGGTAGAGACCGCTTAGTAGTAGCGAGGGTTATAAACCAGTGCTACTGCTATCAACTTAGTAGTAGCGAGGTTTAAAAACCCGCGCTACTGCTACTTAGCAGCAGCACCTGATTTTAAAGTGCGCTGCTGGTAAGATTCTGTGTATAGGCTTTTCCCTAGTAGTTCTAGCTAGGCATGATGATTTCAATGATGCTCACATAAAAGATAAGAATTGTAACATAAAGAGAGCATCATGAAGAATATGACTAGCACATTTAAGTCTAACCCTCTTCCTATGCATAGTGATTTTGTGAGAAAACAACTTATGGGAACAATAATCAACTAGCATAGGAGGGCAAAACAAGCATAACTTCAAGATTTTAAGCACATAGAGAGGAAACTTGATATTATTGCAATTCCTACAAGCATATATTCCTCCCTCATAATAATTTTCAGTAGCATCATGAATGAATTCAACAATATAACCAGCACCTAAAACATTCGTTTCATGATCTACAAGCATAGATTTTTTATTACTCTCCACATAAGCAAATTTCTTCTCATGAATAGTAGTGGGAGCAAACTCAACAAAGTAACTATAGTGGGATTGAAAATTGAAATCAAGATGACAAGTTTCATTGTTATCATTATTCTTTAAAGCATATGTGTCATCACAATAATCATCATAGATAGGAGGCATGCTTTCATCATAGTAAATTTGCTCATCAAAACTTGGGGGACAAAAAATATCATCTTCATCAAACATTGCAATCATGGTCATCATTCAAATATTTAGTGCCAAACATTCTAATGCATTCTACTTCTAGCACCTGAGCACAATTATCGGAATCCTTATTTTCATGATAGATATTAAAAAGATGAAGCATATGAGGTACCCTTAATTACATTTTTTGTGGTTTTCTTTTATAAACTAAACTAGTGATAAAACAAGAAACTAAAAGAATCGATTGCAAGATCTAAAGATATACCTTCAAGCACTCACCTCCCCGGCAACAGCGCCAGAAAAGAGCTTGATGTCTACTACACAACCTTCTTCTAGTAGACGTTGTTGGGCCTCCAAGTGCAGAGGTTTGTAGGACAATAGCAAATTTCCCTCAAGTGGATGACCTAAGGTTTATCAATTCGTAGGACGCGTAGGATGAAGATGGTCTCTCTCAAGCAACCCGGCAACCAAATAGCAAAGAGTCTATTGTGTCCACAACACATCCAATACAATGGTAAATTGTATAGGTGCACTAGTTCGGCGAAGAGATGGTGATACAAGTGGTATATGGATAGAAGATAATAGTTTTTGTAATCTGAAAATATAAAAACAGCAAGGTAACTAATGGTAAAAGTGAACATAAACGGTATTGCAATGATAGGAAACAAGGCCAAGGGTTCATACTTTCACTAGTGCAAGTTCTCTCAACAACAATAACATAATTTGATCATATAACTATCCCTCAACACGCAACAAAGAGTCACTCCAAAGTCACCAATAGCGGAGAACAAACGAAGAGATTATGGTAGGGTACGAAACCACCTTAAAGTTATTCTTTCCAATCAATCCGTTGGGCTATTCCTATAGGTGTCACAAACAGCCCTAGAGTTCGTACTAGAATAACACCTTAAGACACAAATCAATCAAAACCCTAATGTCACCTAGATACTCCAATGTCACCTCAAGTATCCGTGGGTATGATTATACGATATGCATCACACAATCTCAGATTCATCTATTCAACTAACACATAGAACCTCAGAGAGTGCCCCAAATTTTCTACCGGAGAATCACGACGAAAACGTGTGCCAAGCCCTATGCATAGGTTCATGGGCGGAACCCGCAAGTTGATCACCAAAACATACATCAAGTGAATCACGTGATATCCCATTATCACCACAGATACGCACGGCAAGACATACATCAAGTGTTCTCAAATCTTTAAAGACTCAATCCGATAAGATAACTTCAAAGGGGAAAACTCAATCCATTACAAGAGAGTAGAGGGGGAGAAGAAACATAAGATCCAACAATAATAGCAAAGCTCGCGATACATCAAGATCGTGCCAAATCAATAACACGAGAGAGAGAGAGAGATCAAACTCATAGCTACTAGTACATACCCTCAGCCCCGAGGGTGAACTACTCCCTCCTCGTCATGGAGAGCGCCGGGATGATGAAGATAGCCACCGGAGAGGGATTCCCCCTCCGGCAGGGTGCCGGAACGGGTCTAGATTGGCTTTCGGTGGCTACGAAGGCTTCTGGCGGCGGAACTCCCGATCTATTTTGTTCCCCGATCGTTTTAGGGTATATATATATATATATATATATATATATATATATATATATATATATATATATATATATATATATATATATGAGCTATTCTGTTACCCGTAATAGAATATTATTCTGTTACCCTACATGAACTGATGAACTCAATCGGCTGAACTGATGAAATTCGAGCGCTTGAACTGGTGCTTTCTGTTTCTGTTAAAAAGCATCTTCTTTAGTTCAATTTTTTTGGAATTTTTTTTGTCGAAACGGGGCGTGTAATATATCGTTGGAAAGCTCTTGACATCTACATTACAATTTTATAATTTGTTTTTGCAAAAAAATTATGGTTTAAGAGCAGTTTTGAAAAAACTGTTTTTTTCAAAACCGAAAACGCAAATCGTATTTTGGACTTAATTTTCAAACGGTTTGTCGGAATTGAGCAAATGAGATGGTGTTGGAAAGCTTGTAAAAATCTGCATCTTCCATATATCTACTTTTTTTCAAATTCTATATGATTTAATAGTAATTTGAAAAATGGTGAAATTCTGGGTGAAAAGTATTTTCGCTGTTTTTTGCAAACGTTTTGTCGGATTGACGCAAACGATACGGCGTTGGAAAACTATGGAAAATGCACAACTTTTGCGGATAGAAAGTTTTCTCTAATTCCTTACGGTTTAAATACAAATTCAAATACGGTTAAAGTTGGTTTTGAATGTGATTTTGTTAAATTTTTTATTGAAATGGTGCAAATAATATACCATTGAAAAGCTACCGAAAATGCGAAACTTAGTCAGGTTAAACATTTTCTCAAATTCGCAATCGTTTAAGAGTAATTTTGGATACGGCAAGACGGATCCTGCTGTTTTCCCGTCTGAAAACAGAGTACTCGTACTGATATATGTATGTGTTTGTACTGAGCTATTTTTTGTAGAGTAATTTTGAATTATTCCGAAAAAAGAGTACTTGTACTGATGTTTGCATGGGTTGTACTAAGCATGTTTTCACTAACTAGAATTTGCTCTGTTTTTGGGTAATATTTTTGCTCGTAAATTTTCAATGGTTTATTGTATCGTCGCCCCTGTACTTGCATGGTTTGTATCATCGAACTGAATGATTTTTTATTCGAAAAGAAAATGTTTTGTTTTGTTTCTTTTTTTAACTCAACATTTTTTGACAACAATGTTCTGAACTTCTCTCATTTTACGACTTGTATTGAGGTACTTACTAAGCAAGATTTTTATGGGGTTTCTTTTTTTGCTTGAACTTTTACAATTTGAATTTCTGCCATTTCTTTTGTTCTGAACGAACCATCGTTTTTAACTCGTACTGAGGTACTTACTATGCCCGAACTGGGGTGGCTATCGCGTGTCTCGGCGAGGAAGAAGACGAAGCTCGGGGGCGAGACTGGATTCGGCCGGCGGCTGGTCCGGTCGGTAGGATGCTGCACAAGGCGGGGGGTGACAGGCGTAGGGCGGCGGGGCTCGGAGTGGTGGCGCACGGCGGAGGGGCTCGGGGTGGCGGCGCGGGGCGGGGATGGCAGTGGACGGTGGTAGAGGAAGGCTGGGACGGCGCGCGGCAGCCGCCGGAGGCGGGGACGGGCCGACGAGCTCGTCGGAGGGGAGGTGCGCGGGGAGGATCCGGCACCCGTCGACGGGGAGGTGCGCGAGGAGGGGCTGGCGCCCGTCGGAGGGAAGGCGCACGGGGAGGTGCCGGCGAGCCCGTCAGCGGGGAGGCATGCGGACGGCCGGCCGGCGGCAACACGTGGGTCGGAGGAGCGACCCGTCACGGCGTTGCGGGCTCCCTCGCTCCGGCTGCCGCCGACGCTCGCTTGCCCGCGACGGCTGCCTCCGGCGGTAGGAGGCAGGTTAGGTTGGGGACGGGTCGGGGACTTTCTAATATCATCTGCGCGTCGCACCCTTATTGGGACCAAGGGTAACAGAATAATATTTTGTTACTAGTAACAGAATAGTCCAGCCCTATATATATATATAGGCGGAAGAAATACGTCAGGGGAGCCACGAGGGGCCCACGAGGGTGGAGGGCGCACCCTAGGGGGTGGGCGCGCCCCCTATCTCGTGGCTCCCTCGTTTCTTTCCTGACGTGCACTCCAAGTCCATCAGGTTGCTTTCCTTCCAAAAATAACTTCTCTAGAAGGTTTCATTCCGTTTCGACTCTGTTTGATATTCCTTTTCTTCGAAACACTGAAACATGGGAAAAAACAGGAACTGGCACTGGGCTCTGGGTCAATAGGTTAGTCCCAAAAATAATATAAAAGTGGATAATAAAGCCCAATAATGTCCAAAACATAAGATAATATAGCATGGAGCAATCAAAAATTATAGATACGTTGGAGACGTATCACTGAAATATCTTTGCAAATGGCTGATAAATCAACTGCTATACCTGTCGCTATCTGTGAGGATGTGCCTGTTGTAGTTGCAAACGTTACTATTTTAACGGACTTTGTTATTCTTGATATTCCCAAGGACGATAGTATGTCGATTATCCTTGGTAGACCCTTTTTGAATACTGCAGGGGGTGTTATTGATAGCAACAAAGGCAATTTCACTTTTCATGTTAATGGTAATGAGCATACGGTACACTTTCCGGGGAAACAACCTCAAGTCCATAGTATCAATTCTATTGGAAAATATTCAACGATAATTATTGGAGGTTTTGAATTTCCTCTCCCTACTTTCAAGAAAAAATATGATATTCTTACTGTTGGGGACATGCATATCCCCGTTGAGGTAACCTAGTGTTATTCGAAAATTCTCCGGTTTCATGTTATTCGGAAAGATTTTGTTAACAATACTTGATCAACCTTGTTAGTGGATTCCTTTTGATGAGCATGAGATGGATGAAGTTAGAAAGCACAACTCTCTGTACTCTCCTTTTACTTTCTGTTATTTAGATTAAATAAAGCAAAAAATAGTATTTTCTGTCCGTTTTCCGAATTATCCTTGGAATAAAAATACCCTGAAAATAAAAGTTCTCCAAATGTCCTGAAAATGATATATGATTTTTTGTAGAATATTTTAGAATTATTGGCACTGAGGACACACCAGGGGCCCCCACCACTTGGCCACAAGGGTGCAGGGCGCGCCCCCTGCCTAGTGGACCCCCTCCACTTATTCCATCACCCACACACTTCGTCTTCCTCCAGAAAAAATCATCCCATAGCTCAAACCCGTGCTCTAGCTCATCTTGCTGCCATTTTTGATCTCCTTGCTCAAAGCTCCATTCACAAAACTGCTTTGGGGGATTGTTTTTCGGTATGTAACTCCTCCAATGGTCCACTAGTTTTTGTTCTAGTGCTTTATTTATTGCATATTTTTGCTGCTTAGGTGACCCTGTTCTTGAGCTTGCATGTCAAATTTATGTGGTCAAAAGTAGTTTTAATGCGTGATATAGCCTCTAGGCACTTGTAGGAGTAGTTACTATCAATCTTGTTGAGTTTGGTTCACTTTTATTTTGAGTCACTAAAATTTTTTTAGAAATTTTTCAGAGAAAGAAAATGTTTAGGAAAATATACCAAGGTGGTTCCTCAAAGAAGCAAGGACCAAGGCTCGCGATACGTGAGCCGGACGATGAACCACCAAGGGAAGCTCAAGTGTGGCCGTGTGAATGATCGTTAGAGGATTTTATGGTCCAGGCAGGCATCAAGGATGAATTTGACGCGTATATGCGTAATGCTGATCTTGAGGACTTCGTGTCAGATAAGTGACGGCAATACCACTATCTAACTGATTCCTTTGTGAGGAGGTTTAAATTTACATCCTCGCGTAATTCTCACACAGTTTTATTTGATCTTTATGATAAATCATATACCATGGACCTAGAGGATTTTAATGCTGCTTGTAAACTCCCGCACTGGGGCAATGTTAGTGAACCTCGCAAATCTGAATATAAAGACTTTCTTGCTAGTATCAATATGGGGGAATCTAGGGAAATCACACAAGCTACCATATGGAGCATTCATTTCCCTTCCATACATTATTTTGTTCTCTTCATTGGTAGATGCATTAACGGTAAAGATGAGGCTTCTCACATGTGCGTTCGAGATCTAAGTGTCCTCAAAAGTGTGGTATTAGGTGATAAACAATATAACTTGGGGGGCATTGTTGCACGAAGGTTGCATCTTAACGGTATAAGTGGAGATTTGTTTGGTGGAATTTATGCAACTCGTGTAGCTAATTATCTTAATGTGCCTATACATGGAAATGATATAGAGCTACCTCCTACTTACCTAGATTATAATGGTATGGTTCGCCATTAGTTTCTTGAGAGGAACGAACATTTCCTCCAGTTTCGACTAATCTTTGACAGACACGCACTATCCATGTTGCCCTCCCTGCTCCTACTTTCTTTAACTTTCAGGCAAAAAGGAGATATGTTATAACCAGGGAGGAGGCGAACAAGTACGAGAGGAGGATGGAGGCAGCTCGCCTCCAAGCTGCAGCTTTACAAGCAGTAGCTGCTACATCTCAGTACGACCCCAACTACAACTTTCGATATTCACCAGGCCAGCAGTGGCCATAAACCAACTTAGGCCAAAAGCCAAAGCTTGGGGGAGTACGTATTTCTTACCGACATTACATTCATGTTCACACACTCACGCCAGTTGTCGGTGCTCATAGTTTTTCATTGTACTATCCATGCTAGTTTATTTCCTTTCCAGCATTCTTCTTGTGTGTTTGAAAAACCTTCAGAAAAATCAAAAAAATTTAGTTGTAGCTAGTTTATTTTCCATGCCTGTAGTAGTAGTAATTAAAAGAAAAGCCAAAAAGATTTCCCGTTCTTCTTCTGCTTGTTGGGAGCTTTCCTGTGTAAATAGTTTTATTTCTTTTCTTGTTCTTTGGGGGTCGAGAGGAGAAGACCATGATGAAAGTGTCGAGTGGCTCTCATATGCATTATTATTGATTTAACCAAGAGCCCATGTAACCTTGTCTTCTCCCTTGTATTAAGTCCTCGCAGATTCCAGCTTAGTCCAATACACGTTAACTACTATTATTATCCACACCGTTTGGTCAAGCAAGTGAAAGGCAATAATAACGATATATGATGGACTGATTTAGATGAGAGAAGCTGGTATGAACTCGACCTATCTTGTTTTTGTAAATATGATTAGTTCATCGTTCCTGATTCAGCCTATTATGAATGAAATGAAACATGTTTGCAATGACAATTAGAGATTATAGTTGCCCATGACATGCTTAATTAGCTAGTAGTTTATAATGGTTTACCTTGTGTGCCAACATGCTATTAAAATGGTTGTGATGTGCTATGATAGGGCGGTATCCTCCTTTGAACGATTCAAGTGGCTTGAATTGGCACATGTTCACGCATGTAGTTGAAACAAAATCAACATAGCCTCCATGATATTTATGTTCATGGTGATTTATATCCTACTCATGCTTGCACTCATTGTTGATTAATCTTAATGCATGTTCATGACTATTGTCACTCTCTAGTTGGTCGCTTCCCAGTCTCTTTCTAGCCTTCACTTGTACTAAGCGGGAATACTGCTTGTGCATCCACTTCCATAAACCCAAATTTATTCCACATGATTCCACCATACCTTCCTATAAGCGGTATCTACCTGCCGTTCCAAGTAAATTTGTATGTGCCAAACTATAAACCTTCAAATGAAATTCTGTTTTGTATTGAATAGCTCATGTATTAACTAGGGTTGTCTATATCTTCCATCACTACAAAAAAAAGACATCCATGACATTTTGGGCCGAATGAAATTTTTTCTATCATACTTATGATACTTCTATGACGATAATTCTGACAAAACACGGTATCATCATAGATGTGGTGGGGTCCTACTTCTATGACAAAAATCATGACAGAAAATGGTATTTTCGTCCTGGGCGGGCCGGAGACGTAGCTGCATGACATTCTTTGGGCCGTCCATGACGGAAAAAACCATGATAGAAGCGAGGGCGAGGAAAATATCAGGGTGTTCCCGGTTACGGTGGGTGGTCGGGGTTGAGCGATGTGCGTTTCTCTCGTACACGCACACGTGTGAGTGCGAGGCGTTGGGCTCTAACTGAACCCGAGTGAGGCGTTGGGCTCTAACTGAACCCAAGCGATTGCACTGCAGGCTACGCGTTACTGAACCTAAGTGATCGATCGATGGATGTTAACTGAACCCGGTCGAGCGATTCCTTCGCTGCTGCTGCTAACTGAAACTGATCGATGCTACCTCTGGATGAACAGTGAGTGTTGCTGGGGGATTTGGATGAACAGTTCCTAGTGCGGGTGGATGAACAGGACCCCGTGGTGTTGCCTCTAGATGAACAGGACCCCGATCGATCAAGCCAGTTGGGCCTGGATGAACAAGACCCGTGGAGGGCAGGATGAATAGGACCACCCCATAGAGGGATGGATGAACAGTAGACGGTGGAGGGCTGGATGAACAGTAGCCCGTGGAGGCGTGGTTGAACAGGAGCTCGTGGAGAGGGCTGGTTGAACAGTAGCCGGTGGAGTAGCGCGTGGTGGAGGCTATAAGAACAGGAGCCCGTGGATTAACAGTCGCAGGTGGAGGCTGGAGGACGTCGACGGTGGATGAACAGTAGCCCGTGGAGGCTGGAGGGGGTCGACGGTGGAGATGAATAGTATCCCGTGGAGTACCGTTTTGCGGTACGCCACACCCGTCCCAATGAACAGGACCCCCGTTTCGACCGTAGCGCTCCAACACAAGTCCATTTCCTCCGTTTTGTGGTACGCCACACCCCTCCCGATCAACAGGACCCCTGTTTCGAACGTAGGAGGTCCGTTTCCTCCGTTTTGCGGTACGCCAGACCCCTCCCGATGAACATGATCCCGTTTCGACCGTGGCTGGTCGAACACAAGGCCGTTTCCTCCATTCTGCGGTATGCCAGGCCTCGTTTCCATCGATGTTCCGTCCAAGCCGGTTGGCTCCCACGCGTTATGTTGCCTCTCGATGAACACGACGCATTCCGTTGCCTCCCCATGAACACGACGATGACGCAGTTTCTCCATTTCGACCCAGCCATGTACACGAGCCCTGGCCGTACGTACGCGCGAGTAAGCGTTCGAGACCCCGCCCGTATGTACGTACGTGGCCGTATTTACTTTCTTGCACCCTGGCCGCTGTATGTACGTGTACATGCTACGTGTGCGCCTCTACTACGACACGTGCGCGCCTCTACATCGACCAGTATGTACATACACGTTCGCGACCAGAATGACAACGCTACGTATGCTTCGACCAGGTGGGTCCCGACTGTCAGGCACTTCCTTGCGTGCGAAGACGTAGCTGGTATGTCCCAGCAGTCAGGGGGCGAATGATTTTTTTTGGCCGGACGCACTTCCTTGCGTGCGAAGATCTAGCTGGTGGGTCCCAGCAGTCAGGGGGAAATGTTTTTTTCGTGAAATACGGTGACCCGTCTGGTGGGTCCCCGCTGTCAGGTGGAGGAATAATTATTTTACCCGTAATAAGGAGGCACTTTCTTCCTGTGGCCGTGGACCCAGCTGTCAGCCTCTCCATGTACAGTACTCTTCCCATGGAAGTTGTTCCTTGACCACGTTGACCACGCTGCGTCGAGAGCACCAGGGCGGTGGACGACGGTGAGGCCTAGGAAGGGGACTATGCGGAGCCGGGGAAGACGCGGCAGTGTAAGCCCATGCGGAGAGGAGTACGAGGGTTCACTGGTTCGGCTGCAGTGTGAGGCTGTCGTCGCCGCAGGGCCTGGCCAGTGGTGGGAATAGTAGGGCGCGGTGAGGCCTCCGCAGCAGCACAGCCGACCAGGGGAGGTAGGGGCATTTGGCACGACCGGCGCTGCTTTGGGCGGTTGGAGCAAGAAGACAAGAGCTTGAAGAAGCACTATGGCTGTTGGATGGACATCGTACGGTCACTGGAGCTAGAATCGTTCATATTGACTAAGTTGACAAAGCACTCCGTCCCCGTCAACTTACTAGGCCCACAAGTCAGCCACCCACCAAGGTGGGTCCCAACTAGCAAGGGGAGTATTCATTTTTTATGCTTAATAAGGCGGCACTTCCGGTGGGTCCGAGCTGACAGCGGGAGGGGGACATTTTTTCGTGAAATACGGTGGCCCGTCCGGTGGGTCCCATCAGTCAGGGGGAAACGTTTTTTTTTGCCAAATATGGTGGCCCATCCGGTGGGTCCCTGCTGTCAGGTGGAGGAATAATTTTTGCCTAATAAGGAGGCACTTCCTTGCGGCTGTCGTGGACCTAGCTGTCAGCCTCTCCACGTACAGTACTCTTCCGATGGAAGTCGTTCCTTGACCATGTTGACCACGCCGCACCGAGAGCACCCAGGCGGTGGACAACGGCGAGGCCTACGAAGGGGATGACACAAAGCCAGGGAAGACGCGGCAGTGGATGCCCACGCATACAGGAGTATGAGGGTTCACTGGTTCGCTGCGGTGTGAGGCTGTCGTCGCTGTAGAATAACAGGGGGTGTGGGTGAGTAGAGGGATGGCCTGGACAGCGGTGGGAGTAGTAGGGGCGGTGAGGCCTCCGCCGCATCGCAGCCAGCCACAAGAGGCAGGAGCACGAGGCACGACCGGCGCTGGTTTCGGCGGCTGGAGCAAGAAGACCAGAGGTTGAAGAAGCACTATGGCCGTTGGATGGACATCGTACGGTCACTAGAGCTAGAATCATGCATATTGACTAAGTTGACAAAGCCCTCCGTCCCCGTCAACTTAGTAGGCCCACAAGTCCGCCTGCCACTATACTGGGTCCCAGCGAGCAGGGGGAGTATTCATTTTTTGTGCATAATAAGGACGCACTTCCTTGCGTGCGAAGATAGAGCTGGTGGGTCCGAGCTGTCAGCGGTGGTAACATTTTTTCAGGAAATACAGAGGCCCTTTCGGTGGGTCCCAGAAGTTAGGTGGAGGAATCATTATTTTGCGTGTAATAAGGAGGCAATTCCTTGTGTGCTGCCATGGACCCAGCTGTCAGCCTCTCCACGTACAGTCCACTTTAGATGCATGTCAGTCGTTGACCACCTTGACTAGGCCGCGCTGAGAGCACCAGGGCGGTGGACAACGGCGAGGCCTAGGAAGGGAATGACACAGAGGTAGGGAAGACTCGGCAGTTGTTTCCCACGCAGAGGGGAGTATGACTGTACGAGGGTTTACTGATTCGTCTGCCGTCGCCGGAGAATAACAGCAGGTGTGGGTGAGTAGAGGGATGGCTAGGCCAGCGATGGGAGTACGGTGGGGCGGTGAGGCTTGCGCGGCAGCACAGTCGGCCGCAGGGAGGAGGGAGCAGGCAGTCCCACTGGCTCTTGTTTGAGTGGCTAGAGCAGGAAGAGCAGAGATTGAAGAAGCACGATGGCCGTTGGATGGACATCCAATAGTCACTGCTTGTGCGTCAACCGTTTTTTAGGAAAGCCTCAAATCTGTGGAAAATAGCATACAACCCATCTGCCATTATTTCTAATAATTTACAATCCATTTGCTAATTCTTAAGGTTTTTTTGGAGCCCATATTCTTTTTGTTAGCATTACAGCCCATATTGTGGACACGGTTAAAAAATTATACGAAATTTTGCATATTTCGGTGCGGTTCGAACTGTTTTTAATCCCGAAATTTTGAGTCACATTCAAACTGATTTTAAAAATAAATGTATATCAATATAAAATCCAACAAATTGTCCACGCATAAAAATTAATGCAATTTAAAATCTCCAAATGAAAAAAATTGAAACTAATTGCCAGTTTGATGTGTTTTAAAAATGTACAAACCATTTCTCATTACTGATAGGCCATTTTCTCGTCCAGCCGAATGAAGCCCTCCTCGTCTTGAAAGATTTGCAGCCCAACAGGCCTGACAAAGAGACTTACTTGGCAAATCACAAAAAAAACTGGGCTAGCTATTTTCTGAAATAAAAAAACTAGTGGGCTGGTCTGTGGTAAACATAAAAGAGAAGGCTGTCTAGACAGGCCAGAGTGCCCCGCACAACCCAGTTGACACCCTGCTTCCGTCTCAAAAACAAATTAGATAAATGTCACTCCAATTATGGCGATTCATAAAAATGCCCTGCAATTTCCAAACTTTGAAAAATGCCACTTCAATTTTTGCAAACTTTGGAAAACACCACTTCAATTTGCAAACTTTCAAAAACGCCACTCCAGACTTCGAAAAATGCCACTGGAAATGGCATGAAATGGAATTTTTCAAAGTATGGAAATTGCAGTGGCATTTCTCAGAAACACCAGATTCGGAGTGGAATTTATCAAACTAACCCAAAACAAAAAAAATGGGCGAGCTGCTGGGTCCCTAGTGTCAGCCGCTCGTTGTGCAATTCTCTCGTTTATTGACTATGTTGACAATGGAATGGGACCCAGATGTCAAAAATCCATTAGGAGGAGCCATTTTTTTATTGGCTTGAAATAAGGAGGCACTTGCTTGCGTACTGCCATGAGCTTGGCGGGTGACTGTTGTCATCCTCTCCACGTACAATCATCTCCTAATTGTGTACGCGTCAACATGGTAGGCCCACAAGTCAGCCTCTAAACTCGTGGAGGACAAATACAACCCATTTAAAAAAATAACTGCCCATTCCATATGTTCAAACGGAAAGTTCAACATTCAGAGCCTAATCCACATATAGAGTACTGAACTTCCACGTTGACAACCATCATAGCCAAGTTAACTATCTACTCCCACTAATACTCTAGTAGCATACAAGTACTAACTTACTCTTAGCTAACTAGACGATGCCGGCCGCCATCTGCGGTACACGCTAAACGCCGGCACTGGCGTCCTCCGCCTCGCCTCAGACTTGCCAGAGGTGCGATAGGGCGCGTTGCTCGCGCGCGTTGGCCCTTTCCATGCCGGCGTGGTCCACTGAAGATTCGGCTTCTAAGCGGGAAACCCAGTTGACGAGCTGGTAGTAAACATTGGCGTCGCGAACACGTGTGTGCCCGATAGCCTCCAGGGCTATTTGCCGGGCGCCGGCCTCCACGTAGTCGGCCCAGTTGCGGGTGTTGGGGAACGTAGTAATTTCAAAAAAAAATCCTACGCACACGCAAGATCATGGTGATGCATAGCAACAAGGGAAGAGTGTGATCTACGTACCCTTGTAGAACGACAGCGGAAGCGTTATATTAACGCGGTTGATGTAGTCGTACGTCTTCACGATCCGACCGATCCAAGCACCGAAACTACGGCACTTCCGAGTTTCAGCACACGTTCAGCTCGATGACGATCCCCGGACTCTGATCCAGCAAAGTGTTGGGGAAGAGTTCCGTCAGCACGACGGCGTGGTGACGATCTTGATGTTCAACTGTCGCAGGGCTTCGCCTAAGCACCACTACAATATTATCGAGGATTATGGTGGAAGGGGGCACCGCACACGGCTAAGAAAACGATCACGTGGATCAACTTGTGTCTAGGGGTGCCCCCTGCCTCCGTATATCAAGGAGCCAAGGGGGGGTGCGGCCGGCCCTAGTAGGAGGCGCACAGGAGGAGTCCTACTCCTACCGGGAGTAGGACTCCCCTCCCTTTCCTTGTCCAAGTAGGAGAGGGGGAAGGACGGGAGAGAGGAGAGGAAGGAAAGGGGGGGCGCCGCCCCTCCCTCCTTGTCCAATTCGGACTAGGGGGAGAGGGGGCGCACGGCCTGCCCTGACAGCCCCTCCTCTTCTCCACTTCAGGCCCATGAGGCCCATTAACCGCCCGGGGGGTTCCGGTAACCCCCCGGTACTCCAGTTTTATCCGAAACTTCCCCGGAACACTTCCGGTATCCGAATATAGCCGTCCAATATATCAATCTTTATGTCTCGACCATTTCGAGACTCCTCGTTATGTCCGCGATCATATCCGGGACTCCGAACCAACTTCGGTACATCAAAACTCATAAACTCATAACATAACTGTCATCGAAACCTTAAGCATGCGGACCCTACGGGTTCGAGAACAATGTAGACATGACCGAGACATGTCTCCGGTCAATAACCAATAGCGGAACCTGGATGCTCATATTGGCTCCCACATATTCTACGAAGATCTTTATCGGTCAGACCGCATAACAACATACGTTGTTCCCTTTGTCATCGGTATGTTACTTGCCCGAGATTCGATCGTCGGTATATCAATACCTAGTTCAATCTCGTTACCGGCAAGTCTCTTTACTCGTTCCGTAATACATCATCTCGCAACTAATTCATTTAGTTGCATTGCTTGCAAGGCTTAGGTGATGTGCATTACCGAGAGGGCCCAGAGATACCTCTCCAACAATCGGAGTGACAAATCCTAATCTCGAAATATGCCAACCCAACATGTACCTTTGGAGACACCTGTAGAGCTCCTTTATAATCACCCAGTTACATTGTGACGTTTGGTAGCACAGAAAGTGTTCCTCCGATAAACGGGAGTTGCATAATCTCATAGTCATAGGAACATGTATAAGTCATGAAGAAAGCAATAGCATCATACTAAACGATCGGGTGCTAAGCTAATGGAATGGGTCAAGTCAATCACATCATTCTCCTACTGATGTGATCCCGTTAATCAAATAACAACTGTTTGTCTATGGTTAGGAAACATAACCATCTTTGATTAACGAGCTAGTCAAGTAGAGGCATATAGTGACACTCTGTTTGTCTATGTATTCACACATGTATTATGTTTCCGGTTAATACAATTCTAGCATGAATAATAAACATTTATCATGAAATAAGGAAATAAATAATAACTTTATTATTGCCTCTAGGGCATATTTCCTTCAGTCTCCCACTTGCACTAGAGTCAATAATCCAGTTCACATCGCCATGTGATCTAACATCAATAGTTCACATCTTTATGTGGTTAACACCCATAGTTCACATCGATATGTGACCAACACCCAAAGGGTTTACTAGAGTCATTAATCTAGTTCACATTGCTATGTGATTAACAACCAAAGAGTATTAAGGTGTGATCATGTTTTGCTTGTGAGATAATTTTAGTCAATGGGTCTGTCATATTCAGATTCGTAAGTATTTTGCAAATTTCTATGTCTACAATGCTTTGCACAGAGCTACTTTAGCTAATTGCTCCCACTTTCAATATGTATCCAGATAAGACTTAGAGTCATCCGGATCAGTGCCAAAACTTGTATCGACGTAACCCTTTTACGATGAACCTTTTGTCACCTCCATAATCGAGAAACATATCCTTATTCTACTAAGGATAATTTTGACCAATGTCCAATGATCTACTCCTAGATCACTATTGTACTCCCTTGCCAAACGCAGGGCAGGGTATACAATAGATCTGGTACACAGCATGGCATACTTTATAGAATCTATGGCTGAGGCATAGGGAATGACTTTCATTCTCTTTCTATCTTCTGCCGTGGTCGGGCTTTGATTCTTACTCAATTTCACACCTTGTAACACAGGCAAGAACTCTTTCTTTGATTGTTCCATTTTGAACTACTTCAAAATCTTGTCAAGGTATGTACTCATTTAAAAAACTTATCAAGCGTCTTGATCTATCTCTATAGATCTTGATGCTCAATATGTAAGCAGCTTCACCGAGGTCTTTCTTTGAAAAACTCCTTTCAAACACTTCTTTATGCTTTACAGAATAATTCTACATTATTTCCGATCAACAATATGTCACTCACATATACTTATCAGAAATGATGTAGTGCTCCCACTCACTTTCTTGTAAATACAGGCTTCACTGCAAGTCTGTATAAAACTATATGCTTTGATCAACTCATCAAAGCATATATTCCAACTCCGAGATGCTTGTACTAGTCCATAGATGGATCGTTGGAGCTTGCACATTTTTGTTAACACCTTTAGGATTGACAAAACCTTCTGGTTGCATCATATACAACTCTTCTTTAAGAAATCCATTAAGGATTGCAGTTTTGTTTATCCATTTGCCAGATTTCATAAAATGCGGCAATTGCTAACATGATTCGGACAGACTTTAAACATCGACACGAGTGAGAAAATCTCATCGTAGTCAACACCTTGAACTTTGTCAAAAACCTTTTTCGATAAGCCGAGCTTTATAGACAGTAGAATTACCGTGAGCGTCAGTCTTCTTCTTGAAGATCCATTTATTCTCAATTGCTTGCCGATCATTGGGCAAGTCAACCAAAGTCCATACTTTGTTCTCATACATGGATCCCATCTCAGATTTCATGGCTTCAAGCCATTTTGCGGAATCTGTGCTCACCATCGCTTCTTCATAGTTCGTAGGTTCATCATGATCTAGTAGCATGACTTCCACAAGAGGGTTACCGTACCACTCTGGTGCGGATCTTACTCTGGTTGATCTACGAGGTTCGGTAGTAACTTGTTCTAAAGTTTCATTATCATTATCATTAGCTTCCTCACTAATTGGTGTACGTGTCACAGAAACCGATTTCTGTGATGAACTACTTTCCAATAAGGGAGCAGGTACAGTTACCTCATCAAGTTCTACTTTCCTCCCACTAACTTCTTTCGAGAGAAACTCCTTCTCTAGAAAGGATCCATTCTTAGTGACAAATGTCTTGCCTTCGGATCTGTGATAGAAGGTGTACCCAACAGTCTCCTTTGGGTATCCTATGAAGACACATTTCTCCGATTTGGGTTCGAGCTTATCAGGTTGAAGTTTTTTCACATAAGCATCGCAGCCCCAAACTTTCAGAAATGACAACTTTGGTTTCTTGCCAAACCACTGTTCATAAGGCGTCGTCTCAATGGATTTTGATGGTGCCCTATTTAACGTGAATGCGGATGTCTCCAGAGCATAACCCAAAACGATAGCGGTAAATCTGTAAGAGACATCATAGATCGCACCATATCAAGTAAAGTACGATTACGACGTTCGGACACACAATTATGCTGTGGTGTTCCAGGTGGCGTTAGTTGCGAAAATATTCCGCATTGTTTCAAATGTAGACCAAACTCGTAATTCAAATATTCTCCTCCACGATCAGATCGTAGAAACTTTATTTTCTTGTTACGATGATTTTCAACTTCACTCTGAAATTCTTTGAACTTTTCAAATGTTTCAGACTTATGTTACATTAAGTAGATATACCCATATCTACTTAAATCATCTATGAAGGTGAGAAAATAACGATATCCGCCACGAGCTTCAACATTCATTGGACCACATACATCTGTATGTATGATTTCCAACAAATATGTTGCTCTCTCCATAGTATCGGAGAACGGTGTTTTAGTCATCTTGCACATGAGGCACGGTTCGCAAGTATCAAGTGATTCATAATCAAGTGGTTCCAAAAGCCCATCAGCATGGAGTTTCTTCATGCGCTTTACACCAATATGACCTAAACGGCAGTGCCACAAATAAGTTGCAATATCATTATCAACTCTGCATCTTTTGGCTTCAACATTATCAATATGTGTATCACTATGATCGAGATCTAATGAACTATTTTCATTGGGTGTGTAACCATATAAGGTTTTATTCATGTAAACAGAACAACAATTTATTCTCTTACTTAAATGAATAACCGTATTACATTAAACATGATCAAATCATATTCATGCTCAACGCAAACACCAAATAACACTTATTTAGGTTCAACACTAATCCCGAAAGTATAGGGAGTGTGTGATGATGATCATATCAATCTTGGAACCACTTCCAACACACATCATCACTTAACCCTTAACTAGTCTCTATTTATTCTGCAACTCCCGTTTTGAGTTACTAATCTTAGCAACTGAACTAGTATCTAATACTGTGGGGTTGCTATAAACACTAGTAAAGTACACATCAATAACATGTATATCAAATATACTTATGTTCACTTTGCCATCCTTTCTTATCCGCCAATCACTTGGGGTAGTTCCGCTTCCAGTGACCAGTCCGTTTGCAGTAGAAGCACTTAGTCTCAGGCTTAGGACCAGACTTGGGCTTCTTCACTTGAGCAGCAACTTGCTTGCCATTCTTCTTGAAGTTCCCCTTCTTCCCTTTGCCCTTTTCTTGAAACTAGTGGTTTCGTCAACCATCAACACTTGATGTTTTTCTTAATTTCTACCTTCATCAATTTCAGCATCACGAAAAGCTTGGGAATCGTTTCTATTATCCCTTGTATATTATAGTTCATCACGAAGTTCTACTAACTTGGTGATGGTGACTAGAGAATTCTGTCAATCACTATCTTATCTGGAAGATTAACTCCCACTTGATTCAAGCGATTGTAGTACCCAGACAATCTGAGCACATGCTCACTAGTTGAGCGATTCTCCTCCATCTTTTAGCTATAGAACTTGTTGGAAACTTCATATCTCTCAACTCGGGTATTTGCTTGAAATATTAACTTCAACTCCTGGAACATCCATATGGTCCATGACGTTCAAAACGTCTTTGAAGTCCCGATTCTAAGCCGTTAAGCATGGTGCACTAAACTATCAAGTAGTCATCATATTGAGCTAGCCAAACGTTCATAACGTCTGCATCTGCTCCTACAATAGGTCTGTCACCTAGCGGTGCATCAAGGACATAATTCTTCTGTGCAGCAATGAGGATAAACCTCAGATCATGGATCCAATCCGCATCATTGCTACTAACATCTTTCAACACAATTTTCTCTAGGAACATATCAAAATAAACACAGGGAAGCAACAACGCGAGCTATTGATCTACAACATGATTTGCAAAATACTACCAGGACTAAGTTCATGATAAATTTAAGTTCAATTAATCATATTACTTAAGAACTCCCACTTAGATAGACATCCATCTAATCTTCTAAGTGACCACGTGATCCAAATCAACTAAACCATAACCGATCATCACGTGAAATGGAATAGCTTTCAATGGTGAACATCATTATGTTGATCATATCTACTATATAATTCACGCTCGACCTTTCGTTCTCAGTGTTCCGAGGCCATATCTGCATATGCTAGGCTCATCAAGTTTAACCTGAGTATTTTGCGTGTGCAAAACTGGCATGCACCCGTTGTAGATGGACGTAGAGCTTATCACACACGATCATCACGTGGTGTCTGGGCATGACGAACTTTGGCAACGGTGCATACTCAGGGAGAACACTTTTATCTTGAAATTTAGTGAGAGATCATCTTATAATGCTACCGTCAATCAAAGCAAGATAAGATGCATAAAAGATAAACATCACATGCAATCAATATAAGTGATATGATATGGCCATCATCATCTTGTGCTTGTGATCTCCATATCCGAAGCATCGTCATGATCACCATCGTCACCGGCACGACACCTTGATCTCCATCGTCGCATCGTTGTCGTCTTGCCGATCTTATGCTTCCACGACTATCGCTACCACTTAGTGATAAAGTAAAGCATTACAGCGCAATTGCATTGCATACAATAAAGCGACAACCATATGGCTCCTGCCAGTTGCCGGTAACTTGGTTACAAAACATGATCATCTCATACAATAAAATTTAGCATCATGTCTTGACCATATCACATCACAACATGCCCTGCAAAAAAAAGCTAGACGTCCTCTACTTTGTTGTTGCAAGTTTTACGTGGCTGCTACGGGCTTAAGCAAGAACCAATCTTACCTATGCATCAAAACCACAACGATAGTTTGTCAAGTTGGTGCTATTTTAACCTTCGCAAGGACTGGGTGTAGCCACACTCGGTTCAACTAAAGTTGGAGAAACTGACACCCGCCAGCCACCTATGTGCAAAGCACGTCAGGAGAACCGGTCTCGCGTAAGCGTACGCGTAATGTCGGTCCGGGCCGCTTCGTCCAACAATACCGCCGAACCAAAGTATGACATGTTGGTAAGCAGTATGACTTATATCGCCCACAACTCACTTGTGTTCTACTCGTGCATATAACATCAACACGTAAAACCAGGCTCGGATGCCATTGTTGGGGAACGTGGTAATTTCAAAAAAATTCCTACGCACACGCAAGATCATGGTGATGCATAGCAACGAGGGGAGAGTGTGATCTACGTACCCTTGTAGATCGACAGAGGAAGAGTTATATTAACGCGGTTGATGTAGTCGTACGTCTTCACGATCCGACCGATCCAAGCACCGAAACTATGGCACCTCCGAGTTTCAGCACATGTTCAGCTCGATGATGATCCCCGGACTCCGATCCAGCAAAGTGTCGGGGAAGAGTTCCTTCAGCACGACGACATGGTGACGATCTTGATGTTCAACTGTCGCAGGGCTTCGCCTAAGCACCACTACAATATTATCGAGGATTATGGTGGAAGGGGACACCACACACGACTAAGAAAACGATCATGTGGATCAACTTGTGTCTAGAGGTGCCCCCTGCCTCCGTATATCAAGGAGCCAAGGGGGGTGTGGCCGGCCCTAGTAGGAAGCGCGCAGGAGGAGTCCTACTCCTGCCGGGAGTAGGACCCCCCTCCCTTTCCTTGTCCAAGTAGGAGAGGGGGAAGGAAGGGAGAGAGGAGAGGAAGGAAAGGGGGGCGCCGCCCCTCCCTCCTTGTCCAATTTGGACTAGGGGGAGAGGGGGCGCGCGGCCTGCCCTGGCAGCCCCTCCTCTTCTCCACTTTAGGCCCATGAGGCCCATTAACCCCCCGGGGGGTTCCGGTAACCCCCCCGGTACTCCGGTTTTATCCGAAACTTCCCCGGAAAACTTCAGGTGTCCGAATATAGCCGTCAAATAAATCAATCTTTATGTCTCGACCATTTCGAGACTCCTCGTTATGTCCGCGATCATATCTGGGACTCCGAACCAACTTCGGTACATCAAAACTCATAAACTCATAATATAACTGTCATCGAAACCTTAAGCATGCGGACCCTATGGGTTCGAGAACAATATAGACATGACCGAGACATGTCTCCGGTCAATAACCAATAGCGGAATCTGGATGCTCATATTGGCTCCCACATATTCTACGAAGATCTTTATCGGTCAGACCGCATAACAACATACGTTGTTCCCTTTGTCATCGGTATGTTACTTGCGCGAGATTCGATCGTTGGTATATCAATACCTAGTTCAATCTCGTTACCGGCAAGTCTCTTTACTCGTTCCATAATACATCATCTCGCAACTAATTCATTTAGTTGCATTGCTTGCAAGGCTTAGGTGATGTGCATTACCAAGAGGGCCCAGAGATACCTCTCCGACAATCGGAGTGACAAATCCTAATCTCGAAATACGCCAACCCAACATGTACCTTTGGAGACACCTGTAGAGCTCCTTTATAATCACCCAGTTACGTTGTGACGTTTGGTAGCACACAAAGTGTTCCTCCGGTAAATGGGAGTTGCATAATCTCATAGTCATAGGAACATGTATAAGTCATGAAGAAAGCAATAGCAACATACTAAACGATCGAGTGCTAAGCTAATGGAATGGGTCAAGTCAATCACATCATTCTCCTAATGATGTGATCCCGTTAATCAAATAACAACTCTTTGTCTATGGTTAGGAAACATAACCATCTTTGATTAACGAGCTAGTCAGGTAGAGGCATACTAGTGACACTCTGTTTATCTATGTATTCACACATGTATTATGTTTCCAGTTAATACAATTCTAGCATGAATAATAAACATTTATCATGAAATAAGGAAATAAATAATAACTTTATTATTGCCTCTAGGGCATATTTCCTTCAGCGGGCACTCTGCTCGCGACTCAGAGCATCGGTGCGCTGCTGCTCCATGTCCCGCTGGTGGCGCAAATCGGTGATACACTGCTCCTTCGCCAAGCGGTCACGCTCCAACAACTCCTGCTCCTCCACCAGGCGGTTGTGCTCCAACAAGTCCTCGATCTCCGCATTGCCATCTAAAGACCGATAGAATGCCTCCTCCCTCTGTCTGCCTTCCGGTGAAAAACCGAACACTAGTTCCAGCGGTGACCGCCTCTGGCCTCGCCTATCGCGGACGGGCAGGGGCATGGCGGACGTGGCGAGAGCGAGGATAAGTGGCGAGCGACGTCGGGCCGGTGGGGGCTTATGAGGATAGGGTGAGTTGGGTCACGGTGCCACCATAGAAGGCCAGAAAACAGTACTTGTAGGCGGAAGGTAGCGTGACAGTCATCAGAATTCGATGCATAATTAAGCAGGCATGGCTTAGCGCGCCAGCTTGCCATGGAAAACTAGAGAAACTGAAATTCTGACTGTGCCGTCCCGTCCCGTCCGTGCTGGGTCGCACGCCGGCATGACGGTCAAACGTGTGCACTCGAATCATCTCCCTCCTTGTCAATAATGATTCCACGGATTTAAAAGGCCCGCAACAATTAAAGTACATCTTTTTCGCATCAGCTAGATGCCTTAATTACGGCCGGCTACATGCAGGCACACAAAATCGCTCGTAGCCAGTACGCGGAGCAGCATGCAACGAGTCGCAGCCGAGGGCATTAGTTGATGAACTTTAGCTGGGAGATAAGGCATTTGCGAATGTTTTTGCTCGCACTTTCTTCAGATTCACATGGCATTTTCTTCAGAGTAGCTTGTCAGTTTCTTCAGAGATAGGCATTTTTATTCAAAAAACTGCCACTTCGGATCTTGCGTCGCAACTAAAACTGCCAGGAGCGCATTAGTAGGCTAGCTAGTGATCGATCGGTAACTTGTAAACACTGAGCGAACATATATATGGAACTATTAATGCATCTCAATGATTCACAGATCATATACAAATATGTAACTCCAAAAGCAAAGATCAGCCACAACTAAAACCAACTAGTACGATTCCCATACATAAGATCAACATGTTAATGCATCTCAATGATTCACAGATCATATACAAATATGTAGCTCCAAAAGCAAAGATCTAGAAAAAACATATGTTCTTCCTACTAACATGGATGCTTCTCTTGGCCAACATTCAGTATAGACTGAAAGACAAATTTGTTTATGAAGTCTACAATTCCTATTCCAAACGTTAGTGGTTTCACCAACAGCTGGAACCATGAGAATGAAGCACACATGATGGAGGAACATCCACTGCAATATGATTTGGTCTTCTCTCGATCACACGGCAAGACTATTTTCGGAATACAAACTTTAACTTAGGCAAAATGATGCCCATTGTATAATCAGACCAAAGCAATGAAGCACCTAGTGTTGGCCAATAAATAGTACAGTACTACTTTTCTGCGGTCCATGAAGTGACTATCTAATCTTTCTGTGTTTATTTTCAAATGGCACTGCATGCAGTGACTATACTATTCTCTTGTGCAGTTCAACCAAAATTGCGGTCACTTTGTGTGTTTGCCAAATAGCAACGGCAGACATCTCTGTCTACACAAATATCAAGCAGCTAGTAAACATATACCCCACCTTGTATTTTCAGTTTAAACATGTATCTTTCGCTTAGCATCTGTCATGTTTTGCACTGGACAATTCGATACAGTCATGTTTTGCCCTCGACAATTTCATACTGAATTGATTTGCTTGTTCAGAGCAGAAAAATAGCGCCTATTCTTCATCAGACCAAGGATATCCATGTTCGTAGTGATGGAAGTGGTGAAATCGATACAACCGAAATTGAGCATCCAATCATTGAATCTTGTCCTGCACCTCCAATGTAGGTCCACCCTGCCAATAAATTCACATGCAAACCACTAGTATTACTATCTAATGACAGTACAAAAAGAGTAGCAAGATAGTAGCAAACCATGTACTTTCTTAATGAACAGCTCATAGTGCCACCAATTGGATACAATGGTTTGGAACAAAACATGCTCCTAATGTTGAACTAGTTGGACATTTTGTGCAGTTCCACTAAAATTGAGCATCCATTTTTGCATAGATATTGAAAGTGTGATTACTAAAAAAGTGACAGTAGTTGAAGCATAGACTCACAAATATAAGCATTCCAATTTCTTAATGGGAAAAGGTAGTAAGACTGTTTCTAACCACCTGTTTGAAGGAATAAATAAGGTAACAGCGGCTGATGTTAGAAAGGCATATATAGTTCTTTCTGAAAGAATGATTGATTCCTGACCTTTCCTCTTCTTTTAAGCATATTTTGTGCAGTTCAACTAAAATAAAATGCCATCACCGCCTTGACAATTCAGTGACACTATACAAAAGGAAATGACTTAACATTACATCATGATGTCAGGTATGTAGTCGACAGGCATTAGAGACAAACTTACATACCTCCTCCGATAACGTAATGAACATTAATTTTAACAAAGGTGTGACTAGCTTTACCGGGATAATTTGAGTGAACTCTACACCCTCTGTTCCTTAATATAAGATGTTTTCACGGTTCAATTTAAAGTACCCAAATGTCTAGTATTTAGAAAAATAGGCAGTAGTTTTCTTGAGCACATATCTAGGAAAGCTTGCCACACTTTATTTATGTCCATACGCTAATGCAACACCATTCGAAATTTCGAATACTACAAATATACACTAATCCAGTGGCTAGTGCAACAGTAGAGTAGTTATTTTATTACAGGGTACAGTATAATGGTTTTACTGAACAAATTTAAATAAACTCTGGCACTGGAAGATTTCTATAAGAATTAACAATACAAAATGTAAAGGTAACACGTTTCAGCATTGGTATACTAGCTATGCATGAGCATTAAACCAAATACAAAAGTCTGAAGGTAACTAGCATTATTAACTAATGACAGTATAAAAAAAATTGCAAACCATGTACCTCCAGGATAAATATCATTTCGAACTCGGGGGGACCTTAAAATTTTCTATCCCAATCTTGATAATCGATCAAACATAAAAACTTGATCGAACGAATCAAGAGAACAGCCGGAGGAGGAGGTGCCCACTCTTGACCCTTCCTCTTGTCTTCATAATTTTTTGTGCAGTTTAACCAAAATAAAATGACATCAGCGCCTTGGCATTTTGGTGACACTGTACAAAGAAAATTAACTTATCTAATGAAAGTGAGGTATGTAATCTATAAGCATTAACAGTGCAAAAATCTGAAGGTAGTAACAAGTTTCCTTGTTGGTATACTGGTTGTGCAACAGCATTAGAATGCCTTAGCTAAAAAATCTTTAATACATCCACAATCAACAGCTAACCCTGAAATAATCCAGTGATATTAAATGGCATTGCTTAAATTTATCGGTGGCATTAGACTGAGTGCGGCATTAGTTAAATGTGGCATCACTTTAGCAGTAGCATTGCTTGACTTGACTGCTGGCGTTATACTAACAGCAAAAAAGTGACAATAAGAGCATGGGAGGCCCATTCGGACAGTGGGCGCACCAGTACGATGTACCTCCATGGACGCATAGAGTGGTGAGGAGGGTATGGTTTCCCAGAGCAACAAATATGCAGGCAGCATATGTGGATTACGTCCCATTTTTGTTATGTTTAGCCACCTTTTTCCTATGTGAGGACAATAAACCGATCGACCTGGTCATTCTCTATTGCGTTGTCATGCCTTTATACCCTTCTTCAACCAAGAGACACGAGACTCGTTCCTTAGCTGCTGATTTTCCCCTTTTCAACCTAGATGCGGGTTCGATGCCTACTCTTAATCTCCCTTCCTTTCCTTATTCAACCCAGACATGGATTAGTCTGCATGAAGTAGGGTTTCCTTTAATAGTGCAAATTAAGGTTTTCATCTACGTGACCAGTAGAGTAGAGGATAGAAAATTGGGAAGATGGTGGAGTGGAAAAAGATCCACATGCAGCGACATGGCAGATGGGGCAATAGAACAAGGGTATGGTTCGAAAAGAGGTAGCATACCCGAGGGTCGGCGGGAAGTGGCTTCGCTCGTGGTCGTCGTCCTCCGCACGCACTACGGCAGTGAGCTTGGGGACGGAGGCCATCCCGCACGGGCGCTATGTCTGAGAGAACGGCCTTGTCGTCAGTGCATGACCTCGCTCGCCGATGACAAGTGCATCAACGCTGCACGTCCTTTTCTTCCCCGACGGATCTGTGACCACCAGTGAGGAGGGAGAGAGAGGCCGGATTTTTTAGATCTGGAGAGAGGGTGATAGTGTGAGAAGCAAGTGGGCAGCCATTAGCAAGAAAGCTCTGAAGCTCCAGCCTATATATATTTTTTATACTACTAGTACTAGAGGTGGAGTAGAGGTAGAGTAGTTTATATTTTCTCTACAAATAGTATCAGCTAGTCGTGCTTCAAAACTGAATGGCACGCCATTAAAAAATAAAGTCGAGAAATAATACGGCACCTTGGGCCAACGCGGCCAGATTGCATTTTGCACTAGAAATTACACACCATGTTTCAGTGACATGTGGTCCCGTTCCAACATGTCAGTGAGACGACGGCGAGTCCTTTTGTACAATTTCCGAAAGGACGTGTAGGCCGGGGCGCCTCTTCGTGTACCGTTGCAAAATGGCAACCGTCCACCGACTCTTCGCCTTTCCCTCTTGATTTGGAACTGTTGTCGCACGCTCTTCCTCCCTCCTCCATTTGCCTTCACCATTCCTTCTGCCATTGTTCGATCATCTTCTCCATGGAAGGAACAAGACGGAAATGACCCTGTTATTCTTGCCCCGATCTGAAAGATGACGTGGAGGGGGAACTCATTGATCGGTGTGACATCATCACCTCGGCTAGCATGGCAGGTTCGTTCAAGAACATTCTCGACTCAACTAATAACAGCATTACAAGGAACCCAAGGGTCCAGGAGCGGTTTGATCTCCCTTATCTTCTTTGCTATAAGCCTGTTCGCATGGGCTCAGACGATGGAGGCCTCGCCTTGTGCAAGTTGATGCCGCTTGGTAACGATACGTGTGATGTCAAGATGCCATCGCTTCAGGGTAAGGCCTGGGCTAGCGCAAATGGAGATTGGGTTGTTTATATTGGGTACAATTGTGAGTGGGAACTTATGAATGTGTACACTCGTCAGCGGATTCCACTTCCAAAAATCTCAGAGTGCCCTGAGGTTGAGCACACAGATGATCTACGTACGTTCAAATACGATCATGGTGACTGTCGTCTACGGAAGATAGCAATTTGTCAAGTTCCCAACCACTCTTGGAATTACAAGAACTATCAAGTTGTTGCTATCTTCGACAAGCTTGTTGCCTTCCTTACTGATTCCACGGTACGTCCATGGATATTGCTCAAAAATCAGTTTCTGTACACGGATGAGTGTTGTGATGCAATTGAATACGAGGATCTTGTGTTTGTTGCCACCACTCATGACACTGTTTTTGCATGGGGTCCTCGTAGTTTCATACATTTGTCTTCCACCATAATTATAATTGCTAGCCACATGCATGCGGGTTAGCAAGTTTCCCTTTACTAATTAACCTTCTTGTGTTTCCAAGGTCCTATGAACATTCCACCACCTATACTTGAAACATTTTGTAACCAAGGGGGAGATGACGATGGTGATGATCACGAGCATGAGGACGAGCAGAACTTATATACTCAGTGGCGGCTGGCAACTAATTCCGATGGATCACCTCTTCTTGTCTGTATACAGTGCAATGACATTGTTACTACTGAGGGAGCACGTGTTGTCTCCCATGGTCGCCCTCTCCAGACCTATTCCAATACCCGTTGTAGGGTATTCGGGATGGATACTAGTGTGCTAGCGCCAACACCTTCTCCCTGGTACAGTATTGATAGTCTTGGAGAAAACTCGCTCTTCCTTGGAAAAAACTATCCAATGATGATGAAAGGTGATCCAGCTGCTGTTGACACAATGTTACTACCATTTATGAGAAGCAATTGTATCTATACCTCGGACATTGCGGTGGTTCCCTACCCTGGTCCTGATATATGCCGCTTCGGCCTGGATGATCAGTCTTGCGTAGCTCTCAATATGAACAATAGCTGGCCCTTCCCAGAGAACCTATGGTTCAAAGCAAGCGTTTCCAACGTCGAGGATTGATTGAGTTGAAGTTCATTTCATTGCTTGTTATTTGTCGTGTGATGAAAACTTCAGTATTTACTAGAATGATTTATTGGAAATAATCTATAATCCAACATGTATCATCGTTGTCGTTGTGTGTTGATGACTTGTTGTAGTAGTGAATGGTACATTTGCAAATGTGTGTCATAGACTCAATTTATGAATGGTTTCGAGTCACTTCTTGGAGTGTGATTACCATAGTAGTATAGCCAGCATCCAGTTAGTATATGAAGTTGCCACATCACATAGAGCCAACCTAATATTGGAGTACCAGATCTGAGATGCCACGTGTACCAGATGAATGACTCCAAGTTCGACCACCGTGATGCTAGGTGCGAGCCGAGGAACACTGTTGGAGAGACCCTCCTCATAATGTCCCTACATTGGTCATTTGATTCATAGGATAGAATGCTATAGGATTTTTCCTATGTAATCATGTTTTAATTGGCAATCTAGCATCCACTCCAACTTTTATTTCACTTCCTTTGATCCTACGAAGAGAGTACTTGCTCTAAATGATGTGGCACTGCAAGAGCCACCTATATTAATTAACCATGCTCTAAAAAGGTGGACCAGCTTTGGCTATAGTAGTACTGTACTAGGTTAGTAGGTGACCTTGCGCTTGGATCTTCTCCTCTTCCGGAAGTCGAACAATAATGATGGTACTACTTCTGGCAATCTGACACCAATTGAATTACTGCACGTCCACCACTTGTAAGCAAAGTTTCTCCTTGTGTTGCGAGCCACCGCGCACGCGTTGGCGAGGGAGAAGGCGTAGTAAGCAAGCTTCTCGTCATTTTGCGAGTTGACGGGACACATCAAAGTTACGTATTTATTAGTACTCTCTTCAAAAAGGGCCGACCATGTCCATGGCTACCATCCCGTGCTCTGTCATTGAGTACGTGCACTATTCACGTGCCATCGAGGAGAAAAAATATTATGTAGTACAAGGTGCCATCGAAGTGCACGACTCACTTACGCACTGCATATCTCCATTTTCTTGCATGACACGCCACCTTTATGCTAGATGTCCCGCGTGTCATGGAGGCATATAGTATGATTTTGGAAAATGGAGGCATATGGATGTCCCGTGTGCCAGCAACAGGATGAACAAAGCTCATGTCTTAAACGAAAGAGTGGAAGAACATAGATTCCTGACGACCGAGAAGGAGCTACAAACCTCGGGGTGGAGCGTCTGGACTCATAATATTTTATATTATTCAGCAATATAAAATCAACCAAATCTCTCCACGTTCTTATACCATTCTATAGTACTATGAGAATAACTTTGAACGTAAGCCATTGATTCACTCTATCCAATGGTCATAGTTGGAAAATCCAAACCAAACCAAGCATTGGATCAACTCTTTTTTCGAGATCAACTCTTTTAGCACTTAGATTGTTGCCGCCTGCCCACCTATATATCCGCTCACGTGTGATGACCATAAGAGCTATCCACTCAGATTGTATGTTAAAAAAATAAAGGTCGATAACTAATGCGGCACCTCGGGCCAACGCGGCCAGATCGCATTTTGCACGAGAAATTACACAGCATGTTTCAGTGACATGTGGTCCCGTTCCAACATGTCAGTGAGACGACAGAGAGTCCTTTTGTACAATTTCCGAAAGGACGTGTAGGCCAGGGCGCCTCTTCGTGTACCGTGGCAAACTGGCAACCGTCCATCGACTCTTCGCCTTTCCCTCTCGATTTGGAACTGTTGTCGCACGCTCTTCCTCCCTCCTCCATTTTCCTTCACCCTTCCTTCTGCCATTGTTTGATCGTCTTCTCCATGGAGGGAACAAGCCGGAAACGAGCCCGTTGTTCTTGCCCCGATCTGAAAGATGACGTGGTGGGGGAACTCATTGATCGGTGCGATGTCATCACCTCGGCTAGCATGGCAGGTTCGTGCAAGAACATTCTCGACTCAACTAATAATATCATTACAAGGAACCCAAGGGTCCAGGAGCAGTTTGATCTCCCTTATATTCTTTGCTATAAGCCTGTTCGCATGGCACTAGTAGAAAACATAGCTTTAAAACCTGTTCGTAAGGGCCTTTAGTGTCGGTTCCATAACCGGCACTAAAGCCCCCCCTTTAGTACCGGTTCGGCACGAACCGGCGCTAAACTGCCACCACGTGGCGTGAGCTCGCGCACTGCTATGGGGGACCTTTAGTACCAGTACACCAACCGGTACTAAAGGTTTTTTTTTTGAAAATTTTGGAAAATGTTTTTGATTTTTTTCGATTTTTAATTTTTCTGGATTATTTGATGATTTATTCTCTAATCACCTCTCTTAACTGCTCAAGTGTGGATCACTCATTCCAAATCGCCTAACTTTCCGGCCGGTCACCCATCCTCTCACTCCCCCAGCCTAAGCACGCTTAACTTCGGAGTTCTATCCCCCCTACATTCCAAGTCTGCACTTGTTGTTTTCCTGAAAAATGTAAGCTGTCAATCCTATTAACCCTCAGCAGTTTAGCTTGAGCATTAGGTCACACGTTTCACCGTTTGAGTTTGAAACTATTATTCTAAAAAACAGTAATTATTTAGTAACACTAATATTTCTTGAATAAGTTTGACCATAGTTTGACCACAGTTTGACCATAGTTTGACCAGATTTGACCAAAATTCAAAAATTGAAATAATTATTTAGTAACACAATATTCTTGAATAATTATGTAGTAACATTAATACTTCTTGAATAAGTAGTTTGACTAGATTTAACCAAATGTTTTTTAAAAAACTGAAATTTGACCATATCTTTTTTCCTTTTGGAATTTGAGGATTCTAAAAAATTGCAAACAGGCCATAGGCGGTCTCCATCGGATGCGGATTTTCGTGCTGAATTTTTTGATATATTATACGGTTTTTTTCGACACCATATGCAAAAGTTATAGCCGTTTTACATTTTCCCTACACTTTTTGCAAAACATGTCCAAATTTAAGTTTTCAAATTTTCCTAACTAGTAGATGTAGTAATATAACTACCTCTCGAAGGATTTTATTTTTTTGAAGTTTTTATCATTTTCTTTTGATTTTTTCAAAACTGAAATGGCGATACACGGGGGGTAGAGTTTGAAAATTGCCCCCTTTAGTGTGGGTTCATGGCACGAACCCACACTAAAGGCTTGTCCCCTTTAGTGTGGGTTCATGGCACAAAACGGTACTATAGGTTAGACCTTTAGTACCGGTTTGTGTCACAAACTGGTACTAAAGGGGCTCGTGGGGACCCGGCCTGACGCCAGCCTGCCACTACCCCTTTAGTACCGGTTCGTGGCACGAACCGATACTAACGGCTCAACACGAACCAGTACTAATGCATATGGTGCCTTTAGTGCGGGGCCAACTTCAAACCCACACTAATATGTCTCACATTAGACCCTTTTTCTACTAGTGTGGGCGCGGACGACGGAGGCCTCGCCTTGTGCAAGTTGATACCGCTTGATAACGATACGTGTAATGTCAAGATGCCATCGCTTTAGGGTAAGGCCTGGGTTGGCGCAAATGGAGATTAGGTTGTTTATATTGGGTACAATGGCAAGTGGGAACTTGTGAATGTGTACACTCGTCAGCGGATTCCACTTCCAAAAATCTCAGAGTGCCCCGAGGTTGAGCACACAAATGATCTACATACGTTCAAATACGATCATGGTGATTGTCGCCTACGGAAGATAGCAATTTGTCGAGTTCCCAACCACTCTTGTAATTACAAGAACTATCAAGTTGTTGCTATCTTCAACAAGCTTGTTGCCATCCTTCGTGGTTCGACGGGATGGATATTGCTCAAAAATCAGTTTCTATACACGGATGTGTACTGTGATGCAATTCAATACGAGGATCTTGTGTTTGTTGCCACCACTCGTGGCACTATTTTTGCATGGGATCCTCATAGTTTCAGTACGTTTGTCTTCCACCATTATAATTGTTTCATCCACATGCATGCGAGTTAGCAAGTTTCCCTTCTCTACTAATTAACCTTCTTCTTGTGTTTCCAAGGTCCTGTGAATATTCCACCACCTATACTTGAAAAAATTTATAACCAAGGGGGAGATGACGATGGTGATGATCACGAGCATGAGGATGAGCAGGGCCCATATGCTCACTGGCAGCTGGCAACTAATTCCGATGGATCACCCCTTCTTGTCTGTATACAGCCCACTGCTGATGTTACTACTAAGGGGGCAGGTGTTGTCTCCCATGGTCGCACTCTCCGGACCTATTCCAACACCCGTTGCATGGTATTCGGGATGGATACTACTGTGCTAGCGCCAACACCTTCTCCCTAGTACAATATTGATAGTCTTGGAGAAAACTCGCTCCTCCTTGGACAAAACTATCCTATGATAGTGAAAGGAGATCCAACTATTGTTGACACAATGTTACTACCATTTATGAGAAGCAACTGTATCTATGCGTCGGACATTGCGGTGGTTCCCTACCCTGGTCCTGATATAGTAGGCCACTTCAGCCTGGATGATCAGTCATGCGTTGGTCTCGAGATTGACAGTAGCTGGCTCTTTCCAGAGAATCGCTTGTGGTTCAAAGCAAGCGTTTTCAACGCCGAGGATTGGTTGAGTTGACGTTCATTTCATTGCTTGTTATTTGTTGTGTGATGAAAGCTTTTGTATTTATAATGTATCCTCGTTGTCGTTGTGGGTTGATGACCTATTGTATGTAATAAAATGATATGCCTGTGATAAACTTACTAAATTTATGAATATCTTTCGAGTCGCTTCTCTGAGTGGGTGCTGCTACGAGGCAAAAAAATATTTTCCGAATACATAATTGTACGTGCATTGCAACAGGTTATCGGATGATAGTACACCATTTGTACTAGCTTCACATGCTGCACTATCTCTACGTCTACGTACGTAATACAACAAGTTTTAAACTTGAGACCAACCACCCATCCTCTCAAAGAACACTTTTTAACCTAGCACAGACTCTAGGAAATTTGGCCACAGTGTGAGGTCGGCCATATGTTGATGTGTTCGTTGTACGTAACCAGCACCTCGAATCCTCGATACTACTACTAGTACTATAAGTAGTAGGAGTAGTAGGGTGGCATGGGCCAGAACAAGCATTCACGTCCAGGAGTACGGCACACGCCACCAACACGACTTCCATCTGACACCATATTTCTTGGAGTCTATGCTACAACAATCTCTTCAACCTTGTCGTTTCTCTAACTCGGCCATCACGCGGCAGGCGAGGTGGGGGTTTGCCGATAGTCGGTTTCCTCAACTGCGGTCCCACTTGTAAGGCCAACTCCAATGCACGACCCCAAATGGACCTCCGTTTTGCCCAGATTCTGTCTGTTTGGGTAGGGCAATGGGGTCATGTCTGGGCCATTTCTCGAATGTGTTGGCCGCTGAACGCGTGGATGCATCCCGGCCGCATACATTTTTCTTTGCAAACACATATCTTTTTTTCATCATTGATTTTTTGGTACATGGAAATACATCACCAAAATTTTGACTAGAAAAGCAAGACCAAAGAAAACAAAAACCACAATAATACATTTTAGAAGATATTCAACTTCCGTAATTGCTCCTGTAAGTTGGATTAGTGCCTTCTCGATGCATTCATTGTTGATCTGCGGAGGCTCGATCTTGCGTGCTTCTTTCTTCTTTGAGTGTAAAGAAGTAGACGTGTCTAGCCTCTATTCTATCAACAAGTGCACTAGTCTCATCTCTAGCTTGTATGCTTGCTAAAAGTGCTATAACATCTACTAAACTGCGCTCTATCAATATATCGTTGTACTCTTCTTCCCAATACCAAAACTTGCATCCATTATACACAATAAAATTTTAAGTTAGCACAACTAGTCTAATCCGAGAGCACAACCGAAGATTTGGTCGAGTTCTTCCTCCTTTTGCCAACACATGGGACATCCAGCATCCAAGTCGTGTCATGCAAGAAAATAAAGTGGTAGTTGTAGCTACCTGATATGCATCTTGGGTTAAACTGTAAATAGAATCTTACTACTCTTGAGTAACTCCAAAAGCAGCCACTGAAGATCTTTATTGGATTTGTTTTTCATCACCAGCGCGTCAAGGTGAAAGATGTGCAGGTTCAGTGGGTCCTCTTGGTTTTCACTGACATGTGGGACTGGATATGAGCAAACAGACGATGGGCTCCGCGCGTCTGCTGGCTGGCTAAGAAGAGACATAGAGGAGGGCTAAGCACGGACTCCAAGAAATTTGTTCTCTGTAACCAGCACCTCGGTATAGTGGGGTGGCATGGGCCATCACTAGCATTCATGCCTAGCAGTACGGCACACGCCACCCACACGGATCCCATCTGACACCAATTTTCTTGGAGTCCATGCTACAGCCATCTCTTCTCCCTCCTGTTTTCTCAACCATCGCGCAGTGGGCGGGGTGGGGGTTTGCCGATAGTCGGTTTGCTCAACTGCGGTCCCACTTGTAAGTTAAAATGCAACACAGCACGCATTCCCCCTTGAGAGGCATGCTGGACCAACCGTGTGGGGGTGCGACGCGAACACGGGAAGCTTTTCCTTTTGAACTTGTAACTTGTAAAATTTGGTTCTGCTCCATGGCGCTACCGATAGATAGAAATAAGATTTTCCCTAGAGTAATGAGAAGTTTGGTTCTGGCGTAGTTCATGCATGGAGTACGTAGGAAAATTATGAAGTTGATGCGAAAGGTAAGATAATTACTAGTAGTACCATATACTACTACATGGATTTGATGGAAAGATAAAGATACATACAAATCCATCAACGACATCCTCATGCCCTAGTGCACTGGGTCACCAACCGACATGTGAGGAGCAGCGGCGTTGGCGGCAAGCTCAACGTGCTTCTGAACAATGCCGTCCAAGGTTGCCCTGTGGTCCAAGAAGGCCAGTGTCCTATCATCCTCCTCTTGCATGTAGTAGTCCTTTTGGACGATTTGCGCGTAGACGTGGGTGATTATGTCGATGGTGTCTTGCTGCGCCAGGCGCTGCACGGCGAGCGCAAACTCGAGGTGGACATTCTCCAGCGTGACGGCGGGCAGTCGCAGGGCCACCAGTGCGTCCAAGAGGTTGTCGCCATAGAGGCCGTTGAGGGTGGCAGGCATCGCAGAGCCTGGTCGCGTGGGCTGGAGCCTTACATCAAGGTCATCCGCGAGCTTCTTGATGACGGTGAACTTGTCGAGGAAGCCGATGAGGACCTCGTCGAACAAGGAGACGAAGTTGTCGTCCAAGCGGCCCCTCGCCCTGGCGGCCTCAAGCACTACCTGGAGACGTTCCTCGGTGCCGGGCCGCAGGCCAGCATCATGGACCATCTGGCACAGCCGACTGATGCTCGCGCTCATCGCCTCCATGGGTCCAGCTTCTAGTCAACTGATCTTGCGATTGGAGTGATTACTCTTGCCCTTGGGTGCGTAGGTGCGTAGGATTTTGTAGATTGGACTGGCGGGACGCTTTATATGAGAAGGGCAGACTGCCGTTGAATTCACGTGCGTGTTGGCCATCTACTCCTCGCCCCTCTACTGCACCTACCTTTGGCTGTATGTCAGGTTGGCCAGCCACCCGTTGGGCCCACGTGTCATACACCCAAAGGCAGCTACAGTAAGTCAATGAAGTTGCGTCCCCCTCCGTGCTCCTACATGCTTTCAATGACTTGAGACTACCAAACATCACATGAAGTGGTTAGTTCATTGCATGTAATCCTATTAAGTAGCAAAAAGACATTAAGTTATCTCACCGACAGGAATAAAACAATACACCATGTATTTATTTATAGAGGGAGTAGTACATTTTTTGTGACATGCATTACTAGATATTGCTAGTCAAATACTAAATCCATATGGACATGGTAGTACTACTAAATCCAGATGGCGGTGCTAGTACTAGTAGTAGTAGTAGTAGTAGTACCAATGTAGTAGCACTTTACTACCCGTTGGTCAAATTATTACGTGTTGCTCCTCACAGTGAAGTGACAAGACCCTACGCCGAAGATGACACCTGAGTATAGGCGTCGTGTTCGGCATACCATAGTCAGCCTCACCGTCTGCAGTCACTATCATCATGGCTGTAGACCTAGCCTGCTTACAACTAGCCGTGTTCGACATATTTCCCGTGCGTAGATGCCTGTGCATTGCACGGAACACCAAGATTTGCGGGTGGATGGCGCCCGTAGCGGCCATCGCGCCAGATTTTTTTATGGCCTTCTAGATGTGGTGGGGAGGAGATAAGGCTAATTGTGAGAGACAATGAGTTGTTTGTAAATAGGGACAAGTGTGGGCATATTTTTGCAAAACTGGAGAAGTTTGGTTTGTATGCGTCAGATCTAGATCCGATGGCTATTGGTGAAAGATGGTAGGCACAACATCATCACCAACTCAGGACATGTTTGATTCGGAGGATTTGAAAATGCGGGAATAGGACGCGGCAATATTACAAGTTTCAAACTGATACTACAAATGTTAGAAGTAATGCTGCACCTACAAAGAGGGAATTACTAGGAAGTTTACGTAAGAACTTTCGTTACTTTAGGTGGATGCAGCATTATCGTACAAACTAAAATCCACCACCCTGACAAGTCACTAATGGGCAAATAAGTTTTCGAGTCTCTGGCCACTTGATGTTTCAAAAACAAATTCAGCTTCTGCGGAGACTTTGTCATTTAGGCTTAGACGCTTGCGGTGATCAGCACGCCATTCATTGTTGCGCCAGAGAATGCCAAACCTCATTACCTTGAGCACACTTGCCTCCAGAACAAAGAACCTAGCCAATTTAATCTCAGATGTGTTGCCTCGGTAGTCGATCAAATCAATTTTTGTAAGATGGAGATCAAGGCATTCGATGAGATTGTTATAGTGCAGCACATTTTTCACTTTCGGGTATTTTTTTATCTGCAAAAGAAGAGAACATATTAGAGCAGCTGGCTGTATAAGATTGCCGTGTCATCAAGAGGTACCAATATCATTCGCTCATACGATAGGGTTGGCTGGCTAGTGATATTTTTCACTCTCTCTCTCTCTCTCTTTCTCTTTCCTCTCATTTACCTAGGAGTACGTGAAGAGCTTGGGCATTTGTTGCCTTCCACTATGTGGCCGATGCCATATTTCGCAAAAGTATGCCACATAATACGCATCGATGTCAAATCAAAAGATTTTGGCACCGCTCTCGCGATGTGAGAGAGTTGGCACCGCTGTGCACACAGACCCACATGTATAAACAAATCAATCAAACCAACTACACCAGCCTCTCACTCTCCCAAACAAGTGTTTTTTTATTGCCTCAGTCCTCTCTCTCTCTCTCTCCGACGCAAGTGTTTTTGGCACCGGAGCAAAGTACACTACTAGGAAAAGGGCTACTAATGGCACACCAGTTTTGCCCACTAATGGCGCACTGCTGGTGCGCCATTAGTATCACGCCACTAGTATTTCTAACTAAGGGCGCACCACTGGTGCGCCATTAGTATCTGGTATACTAATGGTGCACCAAGCAGTGCACCATTAGTATAGAATACCATGCGCCATTAGTATGCCTCTCAGGGGGGCATATTTAACCATGTGCTTTGGCATACTAATGGCGCACTGTTGGATGATACGCCATTAGTGTGATCATAACATTGTGCCATTAGTGTCTTGTGTGGTGCGCCACTAGTATGAATATTAGGGATTTTTTTTCATTTCTGATATTTTCATAGGTTAAAAAATATTAGAGATAACATACAACACAGATCTGCTTAGCTTATATACAGGGGGCCATATGTAACGATGTTACCTGCGTCCACCAGATCATATCCAACACACAAGTTTCATCATATATACATACATAGCCAACACATAATTCCATCGTTACATATTACAAATGTTTCACAATGTTCATTCAACACCGTTATCCATCAATTCACAAAAGTTTCACATTGATACAAAATAAAAACACAAATGGAAAAGAAGCACTCCATCCATGCAAGCTTCCGTGAATTAAATCAAATCTGCAAAATGATAAACAAGAAGTTAGAAGAAGAAGAAGAAGAAGAAGAAGAGAAGAAGAAGAAGAAGAAGAAGAAGACTAGAAGAAGAAAAATAAGAAGAATAAGAAGAAGACTATAAGCTTATTATGTAAACTTGATCATTTTGTGCTAACATAAGTAATTTTGGAGCTAACCTATAGGAAACTAAGCATATAAGCTCTAAGTTAGCATATTAGAGCCAACTTAAGTAAAATGAAGCTAACCTATGTCATTTTGGATAAGAAGAAGAATAAGAAGAAGACTATAAGCTTATTATGTAAACTTGATCATTTTGTGCTAACATAAGTAATTTTGGAGCTAACCTATAGGAAACTAAGCATATAAGCTCTAAGTTAGCATATTAGAGCCAACTTAGGTAAAATGAAGGTAACCTATGTCATTTTGGATAAGAAGAAGAATAAGAAGAAGACTATAAGCTTATTATGTAAACTTGATCATTTTGTGCTAACATAAATAATTTTGGAGCTAACCTATAGGAAACTAAGCATATAAGCTCTAAGTTAGCATATTAGAGCCAACTTAGGTAAAATGAAGCTAACATTTGTCATTTTGGATAAGAAGAAGAATAAGAAGAAGACTATAAGCTTATTATGTAAACTTGATCATTTTGTGCTAACATAAGTAATTTTGGAGCTAACCTATAGGAAACTAAGCATATTAGAGATAAACTAGTCGTGAACCCGTGCATTCGCACGGGCTAGTTGCAAAATATTAACATAGAATCTCATACCATAGGAAATCAAATGTGTTTTGTACAATCACATTGGCCAGATATACTATGGGAACCTAATGGGTTTTAGATATCAGGACTAATTCAAAAGGGAATATATTTCTATGACTAAGTGATGGATACGTCTGACTGACCATAAACTAAATTTCCACAAAAGCTACACATCTTAAGATAGCATGTTGATATTATTTATATTGTTTTTGTTTCCACTATATGAAGAACAGAAATTAAGAATCAAAAAACCATTTACTCTATGGCTAGTCACATCGGCCGAAAAATAGCGTCGTTTGAGGAGCATGTGGAGTGGTTGAATACATTAATTACTATGCACATGCTAGCTAAATTAATCACATTTACACATTCAGTACCATCAATTACTTGTAAAATCTCTTAACAAATTGGAATGTAAGAATTTTGTGAATACACATACTAAATATTACTATATAGAACATGTAACTGTTGGCAGTATGATTAGTGGGACCAAAAGGTACATTTATCTTCAATTAGTTCAATTGTTTTCTGCAACTTTATCAGCATCACCATTTCACTAAGATCGGCATGTATACAATCTATTGTTGTAAATTACACATCGTTGTCTGCATTAACTGGACAAAGCAAAAATATTGTTTAGGACACAATCATAAATCTCAGGTTTTGTCGTGGAAGTAATATGCTTATTTAATCGAATTACAAAGGATCGTTTGTAAAACAATTGGTGGTTCCGGTGGGATATTATTAAAAAAAGCACACCATTGATTTCTATTATTAAGAAAATATATAGCATCTTTACTACCATGTGTATGGAGTAATTAGAGTCTCAAATGAAACACTTATGTACTATGCAAAGATCGTCCTCACTGTCCAAAGGCAGCATATGTACAAAATACCAAGTCTGGAAAGAATAATTATTAAGAGGCATGTATTCACCATATTAGAATTTTACAATTTTATAGAATGCAGGAAATAATCTTTGCACTCTGTGAGATTGAGAATCATGTATAATGGAAAGAGAAGAAAAAAATTCATGGCTAAGAAGAATCAAGGAGGAAAAGCACTACCTGTGAAGTACCTGAAGTATGTGATGCCAGAATCCTCATCATATTTGTTCTTGTTCTCCTAGAATGAGAGACAAAAAGGCACACTCTGCAATATAAGTGAGGATAGTAGGACAACGAAGATATATGTTCAAATTATTCTGAAAAGAGATGGTAAAAATAGCTTGAGTGTTCACTGCTTGCTAACTCAAGCATCTAGCAAGACGTTATCAGGCAAATAGTTTCTAAATTTTGCAGTGGAGAAGGGAAGTACCAAATATATATGAAATTAAGATTCGCATTGAAGGTGGCAATCCAGATATCCAACTATTTTATTGTTCATAGTCTTGCATCCGTAAGAGTAATGGAGAGTGTGATACATGGCATGTGGAATAATTATAGCAAATGAAATAGAAGATATTTCTCACAGTAATCATCACTGATCTATACCTTCATTAAATCATGTCTTGGTAGAGCACTGAGATCCTTTGCTTTTGTTTATTCAGAACCGTCTTGCTGACCCATTGGGACCCACTGCCAATGCAAATATGAAACTATCCAAAAGTAATACTATAGCATTGTTGGAGCCTTCGTTGTTTCATCTAAATAGAGAATAACCCATTATGTGTACCCGGTTGTTATTTTCTCCCATTCCCTTCGGGCCTGCAGATATGTAAGGAAATATGACGTAATATATTAGTCAAACTGAAAACACATGCTATGTTTAGAAGCGAATATACAGTTTATGTGTGACAGCCACGGTTTTGTGTCTATTCATTTTTCTTTTTTTGCGAAATTACAGAATAGGAGAATATTTGCAGAATGAAATTTCAAATTTTGTTGTATAGTGTGTTCCCTAAAACAAATCGCTTTACAGTAGACCGTGGAAAATTTATACTCATAATTAATTTATTACCTTTATATCTCAAAATATTAAATAGAGTATAAAATGAGAGCAACTTACATAAATCATAAGATTATTAGTAATCTCATCCTGCAACTGTATGTATTGTACACAACTATGAAGCATCAAATGAATGAGTAGTCTAAAGATATAATTATGATCAGAAATACAGAAAATGCAAAGTTGTCAATTGTTGGCCTTTGTACCCAGATCCAACATAACTGTGAGCAGGCCTACAAAACGAAAAAAGGGTCAATAGTCCTTTCGGTATTACAAATATGTTTACCTACACACCTTGTATATAGCATTCCATCCTTCTCACCAGCGGACTGCAGTCCCATATCTGACCAATTCCAGAAGGTATATGCAAGTTCAGCTAAATGAAGACTTGAAAACTGAATTGATGTACGTCAGAAAGGCAGTAATAAGGAGTTACACTATAAAATGAAAGCTTCCCTGGTTTTATGTGGAACCATAAAGCAGTATATGTCTATATATCAAGGACGCCGGGGGAAGGGCTAGTACTAATACGAATGTGAATGGTAAAATTCAACATTGAGGAGATAAAATTACATAATATGAACTATAGGTCATTTGTCTCAGCTTAATCATAGGTGATGCTATCAGAAGAACTTCCTGTACTCTTTTCTATAATGCTTACCACATCGTGCGTAATCTAGTGGATGTCCAGCAATCCTCCCCATCTTAAGCTCGAACGCTATGCTTTACTCTTCCATAACATAACTAAGTCCTCATGACTACAGCAAGGAAAAAAATCACATACCCATATTGCTTCTACCGAAATTTTCCAAAAGAATTGAGCAATCGTGGTCCATTTACTTTTGAGAATTTTTACGTGCTCGAAGTGTACATGCCCCAAGAGGGATCCCTGTATGTGGAGCCGGCGTGGGTCTTCTTTGCTAGCGGGAGGAGGTTGAGAGGGACTACTGTGAGGAGTCCCGCAACTGCCATGTCTGCAGTAAACTGATGTCGATATGCCTTCTCTGCTGCATCTACCAATCATGGGAATTGATCCTACAAAAGGATGCTAAATTTGTAAAGTGGTCGAAATTGAAGCTGGAGAAATTCAGAGATTGGAAAGGAAGGGGTCGGATTGAAGCTAGAGTTCATTTGGCCTGAGGGAATTTATCACGACGAACTGGATGGTGCTGCAATGCTGATCATGTGGACGAACATCATGATGGTTCGCAGCATGATGCGTGGCCAGAGAGGCGAAGTGAAGATGTCCATTGGGAGAGAGATGTTGGCGTGTGCTCCTGACTATCCTAGATTGAGAGTGGAGGCCATATAGAGTCCAAATGTGTCCCTAGATTCAGTTGTGGAGGCCATATAGAGTCCACCCGTGATACTATTATGTGAGTTCTCTGCAAAACAAAAGATCACATGGGTTAATCTCCCTAGATTCAATCATGGAGGCCAATGAGCTTAAAGAAATCCTGGACGCCATAGCTCCAGTAACCTGCTGAAGTTGATGTAACAACTCATGCTTTATAATGCTTGTAAAATCGATGTTACTCGACCAAAGGCGTCGAACAACACGCATCTGCATGTCTAGTTCATTCACACTGAACATATAAATTCTGCGCTGGCGCACCTGTGCACCGATCGTGCAGCCGGCCAGCCGGCCGGCGATGTAGCAGTGTAGGATCTGCTCTTGGGGTCATGCAAGAATAGTAGGGAAAACCGCGGCCATGAGGAATTGAGGGGCAGCTTTTTTAGGATAGAGAGGTAGGAAAGGAATTGGCAGTGATTTTAGGAGAGATATTTTTTTAAACCTACATGAAGGAGAGGAGTCACGTCAGTTTTTGAAATAGAGTATAAGGCGTGCGGGGTTGAGAGAGGACCGATTTTTGATAGAGGCGTTTGTTGGATATATACGTGAGAGATGAGAGAGACATGAGAGAGATGGATGCGTGAGAATATTTTTTATAGTTGGACAACAGTAAGAAACTGAGCCATGGTAGATTGACCCAATTGATTAAATAGTAATGATAAATCATTTTTTATTGTGGGAGTTGGGTCATGGGAGAGATATACGTGGGAGAGAGATACTTGAGTTTTGATACATGGCAGAGAGATACATATATTTTTTTCAACACAAAAAAGATACATATTTTTTTTTCTTGTGAGTCGATCTACACCGTAATAATTTGGTCCTACCAGATTAACGGCTCGTAAACTAATTAACGTGGTAATTTTTAGGGAGTCATAAATTAGTATAGGTATATAGAGGTATAGATAGATAGATAGATAGATATAGATAGATAGATAGATTGGTCAGGATTGAAAAAGTGGTCAACGGTGACGCCGATGAGATTGAGTTCAAGGGAGTTTAGGATTTTGGGTCTCATGTATATCGCCGTTTGACGCGATCCGTCGAAACCGAATAGAAAATCAATTTTTGCGACTACAGTTGTGTGTCGTCGAGGCCGGCAGGAAATTATGCTGCGACCGCCGTATCAGATCAATCCGTATCAGCCTGCGTGTGTGTGAGCAAGGGTCAAATCCCGAGTACTACTTCGCTGCTACTGTTCGTGACTCACCAAGTACTTGAATACTGTCCATGAGAATAATCTATCCAGCAAGATCCAGAGTTCGTTTTTTAATCATTGTTTTGATCAAGTCCCAGCCGGCCCTTGTTTTGATCAAGTCAGCAACTAGTATTAGTACTAGTACGTGAAACTACTAGTGGTATTGGTTCAGTTTTTCAATTACCAAAGCGAAGACCACAACCCGATCTATTCAACTAGGACCGACCCGACAACAGCCACGACCCGGGAAGCAAATTATCAATGGATTCAGACTCCTCTGTTTAACTCGACATCTTCCTCTGTACGGCGAGTCACCGCCTTGCCGGTCAGTCCCGTCTGCAAGCCGCCCTGGAGCAGGCTCCTACGGCTTCACCTGCGCCGCCTCCTTCATGCCCGCCGTAGCTCAGCCGTTTTCTGAACTAGTATCACACAAGGAGCATCAATGCAAGTTTTCTAGTATGGACAAGCCGGCCAGAAGAAAAAGTCAACATCCATGAAACAACTTGAGCACTATTAGTGCTGTTCCAGACTAGTCAGTTCTTTTGAGCGGCTTAAAAAATAAGCCGCCTTTCCTCAGCTTAAAAAATAAGCCGCTGCCAAAATTTGTTGAGGCTTCTATATTATTTATCCTATAACTAGTCCATAAGCCTCGATGAATGAGAGAGACGGCTTATTAAAAAAGCTGGGAAGGAGGTGGCTTATTTTTTAAGCCGCTAAAAGAACTGGCCCTAATAAGACTGACGGGAACGCACATCATCAGGACATGCACCAAGCATCAGTGTCCGCGTTTGTTTGACACAAATATCAGATGTTTATCAGTGTTGAGCCGCTTCTGCTATGTTGAGCCGTCAGGGCTGCGTTGAACCGCCTCTGCTATGTTAAACCGCCGAGGTTATATTGAGTCACCGGCCCTGAGCCGTTTCTGTGGCGTTGAACGGATCATCTGTCATCCGGACAAATCAGGTGAAATCTATCTAAATTTATTTTATTAACACTTATTGTTTTTTGTCAAAGAACAATTAATTTGCCCTGTAATATTTTTACACAGGATAATTTTTTTATGCCATTATATTGCGGATACGGAGTGCATGCACTAGGATTCGTCCATGCCACGCTGCTCGACAGGCATGCGCGCGCAGGCCGCCGACCACTGCAGTCCGGTTTACATCAATTAGCCGGGACTGTGCCCGCGATTGACTCGTCGTCCGCACGGCTTACTGTGCTTGTGATTGATCCTGTTGTTGTCGATCGGACGTGAGAAAGAGAGAGGAGGGTTTTGCCGGCGAGGATGAACACTCGAGAGAGAGAAGTTTTTGTGCCGCCAGAACTTAGCAGCGTTTTCTGTTCTTTCGTATTCCCTTTTCTCTGTTACAACCGAATTGCTAACAACCTCCCAGTGGACGCGCTATGATCCATGACGGCCGCGCCATCCCATGGCCACGTTCCACAGCGCATGCATCCACCAGGAGGAAAAGAAGGAAGAAGTGGTCAGTGCGTCGAACGGCACCTGATCCACAGCTAGCTACGTGCATGGGCATGTCACATCACCCGCATGCATACATTATTCAAAGGAAAACAGAAAAACTACTATCCTAGCAACGTGAGCTTAGTAAGGCCAACAAATCTCCCCCTTAAGCTCAACGTTCACTGCTGATTTCTCTGACTCCAAGCTTCTGACGCAGCTCGATGAAGCGCACCCGTCCTAGTGCCTTGGTCAGAGCGTCCGCCACTTGGTCATGAGTCCCAACAAAGTCGATCTTCACCTGTCCAGTTTCAATGCAGTCGCGAATGAAATGAAACTTCACATCAATGTGCTTACTGCGATCGTGATGAACATGGTTTTTCGCCAAAGCAATTGCAGACTTATTATCCACCATGAGCTTGAACTCTGTTGGTGTTTCTCCCCTCATCTCCGCTAACAGCCTGCTCAGCCACAGTCCTTGACAAGTTGCAGCTGCAGCAGCTACATATTCTGCCTCACATGAGCTGATAGCCACTATCTTTTGCTTCTGTGAAGTCCAGGAAATGGGGTTGTCTCCGAGGAAGAAGATCTGTCCGGATGTGCTCTTGCGGTCACCAATATCCCCAGCATGGTCGCTGTCACTGAAACCGAGCAATGCACCATTTCCACCACGCTCATATCTGTAGCCATAACTCAGGGTCCCTTGCACATACCTTAAAATTTGCTTGACAACAGCCTAGTGAGTTGTGGTCGGCTTCTCCATGAACCTGCTCATGATCCCAACGGCATGAGTGATGTCTGGTCGGGTGTGAACTAGGTACCTCAGACTCCCGATCACGCTGCGATAGAGGGAGGCGTCACACGCCTTCCCTTCATCTTCCTTTCTCAGCTTTAGCCTGCACTCCATGGGCGTATGGCTCCTGTTGCACCCACTCATTCCTGCCACTTCAAGGATCTTTTCTGCATACCCACGCTGACACAATGTGATTGCGTCCTTAGACTGACTCACCTCGATGCCTAAGTAGTAGCTTAGCAGTCCGAGGTCACTCATCTTGAAGAGTTGCTGCATCTGATCCTTGAATGTTGTGATGTGAGCCTTGTGGGTGCCTGTGATGATTAGATCGTCGACATATACCCCCACCAGGAGGTAGGCCTGGGCATCGCCTCGCCGATACACTGCATGTTCTAGCTGACTCCTGACGAAACCAAGCGAAACCAATGTTTCATCTAGCTTAGCATACCAGGCCCGTGGAGCTTGACGAAGACCATAGAGTGCCTTGTGAAGCTTCAAGACATGCTGCTCGCCTCCATCAGCAACGTATCCAGGTGGCTGCGCAACGTAGACATCTTCGACAAGATCAACATTGAGGAACGTGGACTTTACGTCCATGTGATGAACCTCCCAGCCAGAGTGCGCAGCCAACGCGAGGAAGAGTCGCACGGTCTCCATGCGTGCCACGGGCGTGAATACTTCTTCAAAGTCTACACCCTCTCGCTGGGCATATCCCTTCGCCACCAATCTTGCCTTGTGCTTGATGATGTTCCCGTCAGGGCCGCGCTTGAGCTTGAAGACCCACTTCAGGCCAATTGCCTTATGGCCTCGAGGGAGAGAGGCGAGCTGCCAGGTCGAGTTCTCAGCGATAGACTCCATCTCCGAGTCCATGGCTCCCTTCCAGTCGGCGTCCGCCAGCGCGTCCTCGACGTTCGCTGGCTCCTCAGCACTTAGCAGGCAGTGCTCCATCGCCTCTCGCACAGCCTGCCCTTCGGTTTCATCTAGGATGCAGGAGATGCGACGGTAACGAATGTTCCCGGTGTCCACATCCCGACGATTCTCGTCGTGACTCGGTGGTGTCGCCCAGCGGATCTCTTTGCCTTCCAGGGGTGACGCTGACTCGGACTGAGGCGTCCCGAGCGCGCTTTCCCCAGATGTAGTTGATCCGGACTGTGGCGACTGGTGTGCGCTCCCCCCCCCCCGGCGTGGCCGCCCCGGAGAGTGCACCTGCTGATGCTGGTGTGGAAGGGGACGCAGGCGTGCTCGGCGTGTTGATGTTGACAGGCGCCCCGCGGTCGATCTCATGGACGCCAGGCTCCGTGGTATAAACCACGGTGAAAGTGCTCGGCGCAGAGTACGCCTTCCCCGCGCCGGGGACACGCCACGCCCACGGTCTGCTTTCTTCAAACACCACATCTCTTGTCACCTGCACCTTCTTTGTCACCGGGTTGTAGACGCAATAGGCCTTGGAGCCCTCTTCATAACCGACAAAGACCATCGGTGTCGAGCGGTCGCTGAGCTTGGTGATGCTAGGGCCGACATTCTTGACATGAACTGTGCACCCAAACGTGCGCAGATGATGCACAGCGGGCTTACGGCCGTGCCACGCCTCATAGAGCGTGACACCCTTCAGGCTGTGTGTGGGAGCACGGTTCAGCACATACACCGCGGTCCTCACCGCCTCGCCCCAGAAGAACGCCGGCATCTCCATGCTCTTCATCATGCATCTCGCCGTCTCCACCACGGACTGGTTGCGCCGCTCGACCACCCCGTTTTGCTGCGGCGAGTATGGAGCGGTCGTGTAATGCTTGACGCCCAGCTCCTCACAGTACGCCTTGAACTCGCCGGAGTTGAATTCTCCGCCGCGGTCTGATCGGAACGCACGCAGTTTGCAGTTGCCACTCGCCTCGGCGTGCGCCTCGTCCTTCGTCCTCAACAGTTCTAACCACATGTAACGACTGTAGTCATCCACTATTAGCAGGAAGTACTTGTTACCTCCCGGCGTGGTTGGCTCGATCGGGCCGCAAAGGTCCGTGTGTACAAGCTCCAGACCGCGCTCTGCGCGGTACGCCGATGACTGCAGGAACGGCACGCGATGCTGCTTGCCCAGAGCGCACCCATCGCAATATTGCTCGACGGGGTCGATCACAGGCATGCCGCGCACCATCTGCTTCATGGACATAGCTCGGAGCGTGCGGAAGTGGAGATGGCCCATCCGTGCATGCCAGCGCCAGGTCTAATCATCCCCTTGCGCCAGCAGACATGCCGGCGCGTCCATCGCTAGGACACCAGTGTACAGCCGGTTGCCAGATCGCCTGACGCTTGCCAAGGTGCGTCGGGCCGGGTCTTTGATGACCATGAGCCCGTCTTCAATGCTGATGACGTAGCCGGCCTCGTCCAGCTGTCCCAGCGAGACTATGTTCGTCCGGAGGCTTGGTATGAAGAAGACGCCCGCGAGCGCGCGCTGGTCACCGCCTTGACAGCGAAACACCATCGTGCCGCGCCCACGAATGGCAACGAGCGAGCCATCCCCGAACTTCACTGTCCCGTGCACGATTTCGTCAAGGGACGCGAAGACTCGCCTGTCGCCAGTCATATGGCTACTGGCTCCCGTGTCGAAGAACCACACGCCGTCCGGGGAGGGCATGGGCAGGACTTTCTCCTCGTTGAGGTACACCACCTGGGGTGCCACGTGATGCGGCGCGTCGACGGTGGTGACCACGGCCATGTAAAGGCCCTGATCATGCTCGGCCTGGGCTTCTGCGAGGTTTGCATGCTCCTGCTTGCCCTTCTGCTCCTGCTCGCGGAGCCATGTTCTGCACTCCTTCTTCCAGTGCCCGGGAATGCCGCAGTGATGGCACTTCCCCTTCTTCTTCTTGCTGCCGGAGCCACCCGCGCCCGCGGTCCCCGGTGCACCCTTGCTGCCGCCATGAGGCTTGCCCTTGGCGGGTGATTTGCTCTTCCCTGCGTTGCCACCGCCGCCTCCTGACGACGATCCTCCGCCTCCGCCCATCTTCTCGCGGGCCAGCCACTCCTCGTGAGTTAGCAGGATGCGTCCGGTGTTCTGCGCACCGTCATCAAGATCATAATGATCCTCGCACGCAGAGAAGCGGCCGACGAGCTCCTTGATGGTCATGGCCTTCAGATCAAGGAGAGACTCGATTGCCATTGCCATCGGGCGGTAACGGCGCGGCACCACCCGAAGAAATTTCTGGACGGCTTTGTGCTCGGTGACCGGGTCGCCGAACAGCTCGAGATCGGCGACGAGAGCAGAGAGCCGCAGCCCGAAATCCTCGATGGACTCTCCGTCTTTGAACCGGAGATCCTCGAACTCTCGCCGGTGCACCTGCGCCTTGGCCTCACGGGCGCGCGCGCTGCCCATCCTCATCATCTTGATAGTCTCCCATGCCATCTTCGCTGTGTCCTTCGCGGCCAGCACACGCAGCATCTCCGGCGGGACACCGGTGAGAAGAATCTGCAGGGCTCGCCGGTCGTCGTTCTCGTCTGCGTCGTCCTCGATCACCGCGTTCCAGACGCGGGCGACTCGCAGCTTTACCTGCATCACAAGTTCCCACTCCTGATAATTTGTGCGGGTGAGCATCATCGACGCGCCCGATTCCTCGCGCACGACGCGCTCCACGATGTGAAACTCCCCGCTTCCGCTGCCAGTGAGGCGCGCGACCGGTGCCTTGGACGAAGGCGACTGCGTCGGCGATCTAGCGCCGCCGCCGCCCTTGCTCTTCCCGTCCGACTCGTCGCCAGACATGACCACGGCGGATCAAACACCGCCGCCGCTCCGAGGATCGAACACCCTAGTGCTCTGGTACCAATTGTTGTTGTCGATCGGACGTGAGAAAGAGAGAGGAGGGTTTTACTGGCGAGGATGAACACTCGAGAGAGAGAAGTTTTTGTGCCACCAGAACTCAACAGCGTTTTCTGTTCTTTCGTATTCCCTTTTATCTGTTACAACCGAATTGCTAACAACCTCCCAGTGGATGCGCTATGATCCGTGATGGCCGCGCCATCCCACGGCCATGTTCCACAGCGCATGCATCCACCAGGAGGAAAAGAAGGAAGAAGTGGTCAGTGCGTCGAACGGCACCTGATCCACAGCTAGCTACGTGCATGGGCGTGTCACATCACCCGCGTGCATACATTATTCAAAGCAAAACATAAAAACTACTATCCTAGCAACGTGAGCTTAGTAAGGCCAACAGATCCTCCCGTCCGCACCGTTTTACAACGCTGCGGCCAACTCATCCGTCCAACAAAAAAAACCAAGTGCTATCCTTCCTATATATTTTATTAGCACATATTGTTTTTATCAAAGAACAATTACGCTGGTCTGTGATATTTTTTCGCAGGACCATTATTCATTACAAAAGTGCCACATAACGCGCGTGCCAGCATCACTTTTGGACTAGCGTTTATTGAGCCACTGAGGCCGCTTTGAGCCGCCGGGAGTCACCGGTCTGCTTGAACCACCGAGATTATATTGAGCCGCCTCTGACGCGGCATATAGATCATTGTCATCCACAAACATTAGGACAATTGTTTATGCCATTATACCGCAGATGCACGTTCGGCTGTGCCGCACAGCTTCACGGACATGTGTGTTGTGGTCCATTTTGCATCAACACGTCGGCCGACTTGCCGTCCGCGCCGCCTTACAACGCCACGGACGACGCGCCCGTCCGTTGTCGCGTCCGGTTCACGCGTCCGCGCCGGCTTACAACGAGGAGGACTACTTGCTCGTCTGCACTGGCTTACAACACCGCGGCCGACTCATCTGTATGCTCCCGCGGCCGACTCAGCCGTGATTGATTTCAGCTTCACGATGGTGATCATCAACTCTGCGGCGCATAATTTCTGGCCTAACATATCAGGTGAAATCCATCTATTATATTTTTATATTATATATTGCTTTCTTTAAAAGAGCAATTACTTTGGCTTGCAAGTTTTCCAATGTAGGACAAATTGTCTACTGTAAAAAGGGATTATTATATCACTATGCTATTGAATAACTTCATGCCGGTTTATATCACGGTCAAATATGGAGAGCCTCAAGCCAACTCCTCGAGTAGTCTTAAGACTCGGGGGCTACAATGACATGACTCGAGAACTCTAGGTCATTGGAGGGAATGATAACCCGGTTCCGGAGGACACCGCCATATTGATGAAAATTTAAAGGCCGTCAGAAAATTGTCGGCTCAAAATAAAGATTCCGGTTTAAAATCCGGTTTAAGAGACATCTCTCTCCCGCAAAGCTTTGAAGCTCTCAAATCCGGTTCCAACATCCGGCTCAAGGTAAATTTATCTCTTACAAAGCTTTTAAATTCTCAAATCCGGTTCAAACATCCGGCTCAAGGATAATCTGTCTCTCACAAAGTTTTGAAGCTTTCAAATCCGGTTTAAAGTTCCGGTTCAAAAAGAATTAATCTCTCGCAAGATTCTAGTTCTCAAAAAATTAAAGGTTGCCAAAGAGAACTTGCTGCCATGATGCACGGTTCAAACATGGGTATCCTGCCTTATGGGCTCATCTTTCTATGATCACTTGGGGGCTTCCTGTTCAAACATAGGTGCGTTCACCAAAGAGAACATAGCATTACTACCCTCTTGATGCGGCTATCAAGCCAATATTATCATAAGGGGCCAAAGAGAGTTTGTTGCACAGCACAGCTAAAACATAGGCACCCGATGAGCACAGCTCAGAAGTATATCACATGGGGGCTTCTGCTTATAAAGCAGAGTTCCGATTATCCATTAAACCGGTTATCATGCCACAATACAGCTTGGGAGCTTCACACCCAAGGGGCCAAAGAGAGTCTTGTTGCGATGCACAGCTCAAACATAGGCACCCATTGAGCACAGCTCACAAAGTTACTTGGGGGCTCTTTGTGTCAAATACCAAAGAGTTTGAAAGGACCCTTGTAACCGGGTATCGACCCATGGCTTGGAAGCCTGGTGTATTCACCTAAAACCCCGGGTTAACCTGCCTTCATCAAGTAAGCCACTCCTATCCAGGTAATCCTGGCACGACCCGTCGAACGTTTGACAGTTACTCTCATTAAGACCCTAAACTTGTCAAAGTTAAAACGATGATTGGTTAGTTGGAGGGCCATCTTAAAAGGCTTTGTCAAATGGTTTAACTCAGCGGCCTGGCAGCCCATGAAAAGCCTCGAGTTTGGGCCTGGCAGCCCTTGAAAAGCCTCGACTACTAGTTTTTTCATTTGCTTTTTGACAAAGTTTCTTCTCCTTTGATATGGTTTTAAGGTAAACTGGCATCTTTTGACCCGGCCAGACTATAAGTCATCAGTCCGGTGTTTCTTAACCCGGCACAAGCTTTCAACTATCAGTTGTTAGTACAAACTCAATTATAAACCGGAGTTTTCTCAACCCGGTTAGGCTGTCAACTATAAGTTGTCAATACAAGTTACAATCCGGAGATTATTAACCTCGCCTGGTTTCGACTACAAGTCGCCAGCATCGAATATGGATAATCCGGTGTTTATCACAACCCGGTATAGTTTTATCCTAAACCGGCACAATATGGAAGGAGTTATCAGTACTCAAGATTGGGGTTATCACCTTTACTACAAAAAGTTGGTAAACCCAACAATGTGATTCAATGTCACAGGTATGATATATTTCATATTTGATTATTCTTAAGTGCAGCCTTGGTTATAAACCCGGGTTATATGTTGGGCATTATGACCCGTACGGCAGTAAACCGCCAGGACACTTTAAACTTGTTGTATGCAGAAACAGGTTTGTTAAACCGGCCTGGCTTTGGACTATAAGTCGCCAGTATATATATTTGGATTGCGCCATTGGAATCATGCGCTTATAAATCATTGGGTTATATTATTCAAATAGCCAAACTTGCCTGAATTTTCATTATGATATTGAATGAATAAGGTTTTCACCGGATTATATTATCTTGAATAACCAACATGGCTGGATTTTTATGGTTATTAATAACCGGTATTATTGAGTTTTCAAAGTCGCTTTAGCGCAATGTCTATTATTTTATCAAAGGATATGATTTATTCTACAATGGAAGGAATAGTCCTGAGTCGCTGCAGGCTTACAACCCGGCACTTCGGGGCTACATTATTCAAATCGAGATTACATGCAAGTCTCATGTCGCTGCAAGCATGCATCATGACACTTGGGGGCTACATATATGGAGTATTCAGTTTATATGATTGAGATGAACAAACCGGATTTCTTCAAGGTTGAAACACTTATTGGAGCAAGTCTTAAGTTATCACTATGTTCTCCTCTTAAGACTTGGGGGCTACATGTATTATGCATATAAAGGAGGAACATCTTTATTTTATCAGTTTTGAGCAAATCAGGAAGATCAATTACATGACCCGGTGTCGACAACAATTATGACCCGGTGCCATCAATATTTATAAACCGGCCAGTTTGGTAATATTAAACACGCAAGTTTTACATCTTCAAACCGGCTGAATATCAGATAAGTATTTCAAGACCCATATTTCTTAAACCGGCGCTTTGGAAGCCGACTCAACTGGATTATTCTTCACAATATTTCTCTGTGAGAAACCAATGTCAACAAATTGAGTATGAACCTGGCTTGTTAACCCGGATTTTCTAGAAGGACGAAATGACAAGGACTTAAGGATCATCAGATGCCGGTTTACAAGAATTCTTAACCCGGAGCACAACCTGTCAATTTTCTTCTTGTGTTTATTTTGCAGTATAAGTTTACCATGGATAAATCCAAGCTAAACTTGGGGGCTAATGTCGGGGATATACCCCGCGGCGTAAACCGGCCAGAAGTATAACCCGGCCGGACTAGGCGTTTCATTGGTAAACCGCCAGAGGATTGGCGACTTACGTGTCTGGCGGTTCACTGGTATGACAATTCACGAGCCTGAAGACTCATTGGTGACCCGGCGCGTGTTCCGGATGGATGACAAGGCCCAAGGCCCAGCAGGCCAGTTTATGTTAATGGTGGGCCGGTTTAAGAGGAAAGGCATGAGGAACATTTATCTTACAAGGAGTTAAGACCTGGACTTGTATCTGGTTTGTATTGGAGATAGACTAGTCCTAATCCTAATAGGACTCTACATGTAACCCGCCCCTCCAACATATATAAGGAGGGGCAGGGCTCCCCAAAAGGGACAAGATTGACAAGTTCCACAAGTTGGACAAGTTAGGTTTAGACAATAGCTCTCGAGATAGAGCACTCTTGTAATCGTGATCATCATCATCAATATCAATGAAGCAGGATGTAGGCTTTTGCCTCCACCGTGAGGGGCCGAACCTGGGTAAAACATCGCGTCTCTCGTCCCGCTCAACCCCTCTCAAGCTACCACATAGATGTGTTGGCCTCGCGACTAAGTCCTGGCGCTAAGGACATCTGCCGTGACAATTCCACGACAGATCCATTTTGAACTTCTTCAATATCTTGTCAAGGTACGTACTCTGTGAAAGACCAATGAGGCGTCTTGATCTATCTCTATAGATCTTGATGCCTAATATATAAGCAACTTCTCCAAGGTCCTTCATTGAAAAACACTTGTTCAAGTAGGCCTTTATGCTTTCCAAGAATTCTATATCATTTCCCATCAATAGTATGTCATCCACATATAATATGAGAAATGCTACAGAGCTCCCACTCACTTTCTTGTAAATGCAGGCTTCTCCATAAGTCTGCATAAACCCAAATGCTTTGATCATCTCATCAGAACGAATATTCCAACTCCAAGATGCTTGCACCAGCCCATAAATCGAGCGTTGGAGCTTGCACACCTTGTCAGCATTCTTAGGATCGACAAAACCTTCCGGCTGCATCATATACAATTCTTCCTTAAGGATACCATTAAGGAATGTTGTTTTGACGTCCATTTGCCATATCTCATAATCATAGAATGCGGCAATTGCTAACATGATTCGGACGGACTTCAGCTTCGCTGCGAGTGAGAAAGTCTCATCGTAGTCAACCCCTTGAACTTGTCGATAACCCTTAGCGACAAGCCGAGCTTTATAGATGGTCACATTACCATCCGCGTATGTCTTCTTCTTAAAGATCCATTTATTTTCTATGGCTCGCCGATCAACGGTCAAGTTAGTCAAAGTCCATACTTCGTTTTCGTACATGGATCCTATCTCGGATTTCATGGCTTCCAGCCATTTGTCGGAATCCGGGCCCTCCATCGCTTCTTCATAGTTCGAAGCTTCACCGTTGTCTAACAACATGATTTCCAAGACAAGGTTGCCGTACCACTCTGGTGTGGAACGTGTCCTTCTGGGCCTACGAAGTTCAGTAGCAACTTGATCTAAAGTTTCATGATCATCATCATCAACTTCCTCTCTAGTCGGTGCAGGCACCTCAGGAACATTTTCTTGAGCTACGCCACTTACCGGTTCAAGAGGCAATACTTCATCAAGTTCTACTTTCCTCCCACTTATTTCTTTCGAGAGAAACTCTTTCTCTAGAAAGGACTCATTCTTGGCAACAAAGATCTTGCCTTCGGATCTGAGGTAGAAGGTATACCCAACAGTTTCTTTAGGGTATCCTATGAAGACGCATTTTTCTGACTTGGGTTCGAGCTTTTCTGGTTGAAGTTTCTTGACATAAGCATCGCATCCCCAAACTTTTAGAAACGACAACTTAGGTTTCTTCCCAAACCATAATTCATACGATGTCGTCTCAACGGATTTCGACGAAGCCCTATTTAAAGTGAATGCGGCAGTCTCTAAAGCATAGCCCCAAAATGACAGCGGTAAATCGGTAAGAGACATCATAGATCGCACCATATCTAATAGAGTGCGATTACGACGTTCGGACACACCATTACGCTGAGGTGTTCCAGGCGGCGTGAGTTGTGAAACTATTCCACATTTTCTTAAGTGTGTGCCAAATTCATGACTCAAGTATTCTCCCCCACGATCTGATCGCAAGAACTTGATTTTCCTGTCACGTTGATTCTCAACCTCACTCTGAAATTCCTTGAACTTTTCAAAGGTCTCAGACTTGTGTTTCATTAAGTAGACATACCCATATCTACTTAAGTCATCAGTGAGGGTGAGAACATAACGATAGCCACCATGAGCCTCAACACTCATTGGACCTCACACATCAGTATGTATGATTTCCAATAAGTTGGTTGCTCGCTCCATTGTTCCTGAGAACGGAGTCTTGGTCATTTTACCCATGAGGCATGGTTCGCACGTGTCAAATGATTCGTAATAAAGAGACTCTAAAAGTCCATCTGCATGAAGCTTCTTCATGCGTTTGACACCTATGTGACCAAGGCGGCAGTGCCACAAGTATGTGGGACTATCATTATCAACTTTACATCTTTTGGTATTCACACTATGAATATGTGTAGCATTACGCTCGAGATTCATTAAGAATAAACCATTCACCATCGGAGCATGACCATAAAACATATCTCTCATATAAATAGAACAACCATTATTCTCGGATTTAAATGAGTAGCCATCTCGAATTAAACGAGATCCTGATACAATGTTGATGCTCAAAGCTAGCACTAAATAACAATTACTGAGGTTTAAAACTAATCCCGTAGGTAAATGTAGAGGCAGCGTGCCGACGGTGATCACATCGACCTTGGAACCATTCCCGACGCGCATCATCACCTCGTCCTTCGCCAGTCTCCGTTTATTTCGCAGCTCCTGCTTTGAGTTACAAATGTGAGCAACCGCACCGGTATCAAATACCAAGGAGCTACTACGAGTACTGGTAAGGTACATGTCAATTACATGTATATCACATATACCTTTCGTGTTGCCAGCCTTCTTGTCCGCTAAGTATTTAGGGCAGTTCCGCTTCTAGTGACCACTTCCCTTTCAATAAAACACTCCGTCTCGGGCTTGGGTCCATTCTTTGGCTTCTTCCCGGCAGCTTGCTTACCGGACGCGGCAACTCCCTTGCCGTCTTTCTTGAAGTTCTTCTTACCCTTGCCTTTCTTGAACTTAGTGGTTTTATTCACCATCAACACTTGATGTTCCTTTTTGACTTCTACCTCTGCTGATCTCAACATTGAATATACCTCAGGAATGGTCTTTTCCATCCCCTGCATATTGAAGTTCATCACAAAGCTCTTGTAGCTCGGTGGAAGCGACTGAAGGATTCTGTCAATGACCGCGTCATCCGGGAGATTAACTCCCAGCTGAGTCAAGCAGTTATGCAACCCAAACATTTTGAGTATGTGCTCACTGATAGAACTATTTTCCTCCATCTTATAGCTGAAGAACTTGTCGGAGACTTCGTATCTCTCGACCCGGGCATGAGCTTGAAAAACCATTTTCAGCTCTTCGAACATCTCATATGCTCCGTGTCTCTCAAAATGCTTTTGGAGCCCCGGTTCTAAGCTGTAAAGCATGCCGCACTAAACAAGGGAGTAATCATCAGCACGTGACTGCCAAGCGTTCATAACGTCTTGGTTCTGTGGGACGGGTGCGTCACCTAGCGGTGCTTCTAGGACATAATCTTTCTTGGCAGCTATGAGGATGATCCTCAGGTTCCGGACCCAGTCCGTATAGTTGCTGCCATCGTCTTTCAGCTTGATTTTCTCTAGGAACGTGTTGAAGTTGAGGACAACGTGGGCCATTTGATCTACAAGACGTATTGTAAAGATTTTAGACTAAGTTCATGATAATTAAGTTCATCTAATCAAATTATTCAATGAACTCCCACTCAGATAGACATCCCTCCAGTCATCTAAGTATAACATGATCCGAGTTAACTAGACCGTGTCCAATCATCACGTGAGACGGACTAGTCAACATCGGTGAACATCTTCATGTTGATCGTATCTTCTATACGACTCATGCTCGACCTTTCGGTCTTCTGTGTTCCGAGGCCATGTCTGTACATGCTAGGCTCATCAAGTTAACCTAAGTGTATTGCGTGTGTAAATCTGGCTTACACCCGTTGTATTCGAACGTTAGAATCTATCACACCCGATCATCACGTGGTGCTTCGAAACAAAGAACCTTCACAACGGTGCACAGTTAGGGGGAACACTTTCTTGAAATTATTTCGAGGGATCATCTTATTTAAGCTACCGTCGTTCTAAGCAAATAAGATGTAAAACATGATAAACATCACATGCAATCAAATAGTGACATGATATGGCCAACATCATTTGCTCCTTTTGATCTCCATCTTTGGGGCTCCATGATCATCATTGCCACCGGCATGACACCATGATCTCCATCATCGTGTCTTCTTGAAGTTGTCTCGTCATCTATTACTTCTACTACTATGGCTAATGCTTTAGCAATAAAGTAAAGTAATTACATGACTTTTATGTTGACACACAGGTCATAAATAAATAAAGACAGCTCCTATGGCTCCTGCCGGTTGTCATACTCATCGACATGCAAGTCGTGATTCCTATTACAAGAACATGATCATCTCATACATCCATATATCATTCATCACATCCTTTGGCCATATCACATCACAAAACACTTGCTGCAAAAACAAGTTAGACATCCTCTAATTGTTGTTGCAAGTTTTTACGTGGCTGCTATAGGTTTCTAGCAAGAACGTGTCTTACCAATGCCAAAACCACAACGTGAATTGCCAATTTCTATTTACCCTTCATAAGGACCTTGTTCATCGAATCTGATCCGAGTAAAGTGGGAGAGACAGACACCCGCCAGCCACCTTATGCAACTAGCGCATGTCAGTCGGTGGAACCGGTCTCACGTAAGCGTACGTGTAAGGTTGGTCCGGGCCGCTTCATCCCACAATGCCACCGAATCAAGATAAGACTAGTAATGGCAAGCAAATTGACAATATCCACGCCCACAACTGCTTTGTGTTCTACTCGTGCATAGTAACTACGCATAAACCTAGCTCATGATGCCACTGTTGGGGAACGTAGCAGAATTTTAAAATTTTCTACGCATCACCAAGATCTATCTATGGAGTCATCTAGTAACGAGGGAGAGAGGAGTGCATCTACATACCCTTGTAGATCACGAGCGGAAGCGTTCAAGAGAATGGGGTTGATGGAGTCGTACTCGTCATGATCCAAATCACCGAAGATCCTAGCGCCGAACGGACGGCACCTCCGCGTTCAACACACGTACGGAGCAAGGACGTCGCCCGCGCCTTGATCCAGCAAGGAGGAGGGAGAGGTTGAGGAAGAGGGCTCCAACAGCAGCACGACGGCGTGGTGGTGGTGAAGCTGCAGTACTCCGGCAGGGCTTTGCCAAGCTCTTACGGAGGAGGAGAGGTTTTGGGGAGGGGAGGGGCTGCGCCTTAGATGTTGTTTGCAGCCCTCCCCTTGCCCCTCTATTTATAGGGGAAGGAGGAAGGGGGCCGGCCCCTTCTAGATGAGATCTAGAGGGGGGGCGGCGGCCAAGGGGAGGGGGCTTGCCCCCCAAGCAAGGGGGGCGCCCCCTTTAGGGTTCCCCCCCCCCCCAACCCTAGGCGCATGGGCCCAAGGGGGGATGCGGCCAGCCCATGTAGGGCTGGTCCCCCTTTCCTCTACAGCCCATTAGGCCCTCCGAGAGAGGTGGCCCCTCCCGGTGGACCCCCGGAACCCCTCCGGTGGCCCCAGTACAATACTGATATGCCCCCGAACCTTTCCGGTGACCGTATGACAACTTCCTACATATAAATCTTCACCTCCGGACCATTCCGGAACTCCTCGTGACATCCGGGATCTCATCCGGGACTCCGAACAACATTTGGTAATCACATACAAGTCTTCCTAACAACCCTAGCGTCACCGAACCTTAAGTGTGTAGACCCTATGGGTTCGGGAGACATGCAGACATGACCGAGACGACTCTCCGGTCAATAACCAACAGCGGGATCTGGATACCCATGTTGGCCCCCACATGCTCCACGGTGATCTCATCGGATGAACCACGATGTCGAGGATTCAATCAATCCGTATACAATTCCTTTTGTCAATCGGTACGTTACTTGCCCGAGACTCGATCATCGGTATCCCCCTTGTTCAGTCTCGTTACCGGCAAGTCACTTTACTCGTACCGTAATGCATGATCCCGTGATCAACCACTTAATCACATTGAGCTCATTATGATGATGCATTACCGAGTGGGCCCAGAGATACCTCTCCGTCATACGGAGTGACAAATCACAGTCTCGATTCGTGCCAACCCAACATACACTTTCGGAGATACCTGTAATGTACCTTTATAGTAACCCAGTTATGTTGTGACGTTTGGCACACCCAAGGCACTCCTACGGTATCCAGGAGTTGCACAATCTCATGGTCTAAGGAAATGATACTTGACATTCAGAAAAGCTACAGCAAACGAACTACACGATCTTTGAGCTAAGCTTAGGATTGGGTCTTGTCCATCACATTATTCTCTTAATGATGTGATCCCGTTATCAATGACATCCAATGTCCATAGTCAGGAAACCATGACTATCTTTTGATCAACGAGCTAGTCAACTAGAGGTTCACTAGGGATGTGTTGTGGTCTATGTATTCACACATGTATTACGATTTCCGGATAACACAATTATAGCATGAACAATAGACAATTATCATGAACAATGAAATATAATAATAACCATTTTATTATTGCCTCTAGGGCATATTTCCAACATCCACGACTAAGTCCTCACACTAGGACATCTGTCGTGACAATTCCACGACAGTTGGCGCCCACCATGGGGCTATCGCACGATGGTTTCGAGTTCTTAAAGGGAAACTTCGAAGGGATCAAGGGATATGCTGTGGGCCGGATGACCAAGAGTCATCGCGGCAAGCTCTACATCGACGACGCAGGCTAGGGCCCCAAGGCCGGCTCAATTGAGTATGGCTACCGGGTCCCCTTCGGTGGAATCCACGTCTTCATCGGCAAGATCGGTGAACTGGGCCCTGAGACAGACATTTGCACCAACATCGTCGAGATGGCTCAGCGTGCGGGACCCGCCAGGGTTCAGCCTGCCATGAATTGTGCCTTCGTGGGATTTATCCATGGAGTGGAATCTGATGGCAGACTAACATCTAGTGGTGAGACCGTCGTTTACTCTGATGGCGAGTCATCCACCGATGAGACAGAGTCATTGTATCAACTGCCAAATGGTCGGCTTGGGGGCTGTTCCGATGGTGATAGTATTCCGGACCCCTGTGAGCCGCCGAACCAGGTTGCAATCTTCATGGCCGGTACACAGCCTGTGTAGCACTCATCAACAGCGGCAGAGTTGATTTCCGGGTCAGCAGCGGCTGCCGAGGCAGGAGGCCCTGAGCGCCTGCCAGCTTAGGTCTTAACCGACTTACTGGACAAGCTAACAGCACTGTTAAGAGCGGTGGTTAACCCGACGGATTAAGATCAGCATAATGCGGCAATCACAAAGCTGCGTGATGAGATAGCGCAGGCCAAGGAGGAGCTAAACGCGGAAAATGCCAGGATGGCCGAGGAGCGGACCGCTTTGGATGCTCAGGCTCAACGAATTCAGTCACAATCTTACCGGCTCATGTTAGATCAGAAAGCTTCCAATGAAGTCATGAGGAGGAGGCATCAGACACGTCTGCCTTCGGTTTATGAGGCAAGGAATCTCTTTAACACGCCAGGAGCAGGAACCAGTAACCTAGCAGTAGTAAACTGGGTCGAGGCGCCTGGGACGGGTATGCCGGTTCAGCCACGTACAACAGACCCTCCCCGTCAGAACAATAACCCGTCGCAGCACGTGCCAACACCGCCGGGTCATTATTCTAACCCTTTGGATAACATGATTGATGCGGCGTCACGATTGGTGGCTCTCCCGATTGATGGTGAGTCGCCAACGGCGGTTGAGACACGGAGGGCCAGAGAGCTTCTCCAGACGGCGCTAACTCAGCAGCAGGCTTATTTTATAGTCGTGATAGGATTCATTCCACCCATCGCCCGAGCCGAAGTTACAGCAGACATCTTGATGAGCCGGCGATGTCAAGAAGTGGACGGAGCCATAACCCGCCGCATGGGCATAACCCGGTGGGCGGTGGTGCTGATGCTCAGAATGTGGTGGATCAAGGTAGAGCGCATCGAGAGGCCGAGCTGGCGGCTCAGTATACGGCTCGTCAACCAACTCCGGTTCGTCCAACCACCTCTATGGAGCCAGATGTAACCTTTAGAAACTTGGGCGTGCCATGCTTAGTGTCGGATCTGCATAACGAGCGCCTGCCCAAGGATTTCAAAGGTCCCCGCAAGGTGCCTAACTATACAGCCGATTTAAGTCCTGAGGCATGGATTGAGGGTTATGAGATGGCCATGGAGTTGTTGGATGTCAGGGAGGCTGCATGTGCTAAATATTTCCCCCTGATGTTAGAAGGGATGACCCGCACTTGGTTGAAGGGGCTCCCTGCCAATTCCATCCGGTCATGGGCCGAGTTAAAGGCCTGGTTCATCCAGAACTTCAAGGATACATGTAAATAGCCCATGTCAATTGTGGATCTGGCCTCCTATGTTCAAGAAGAAGGCGAGTCAACAACCCATTGGGTGCGCCGGGTCTCAACAATCTTGCACTCGTCGTATGCATCAATGTCGAACCAGCGGTGTTGATGTTGGAGAACAATTGTCGTTTCACGCCCTTGAAGCAGAAACTAGGGTGGCTCAAACGCCACTACAATGACATGGGGACGCTCATGGCGGCTCTGGCTAAGCATGCTGACTCTGATAGTACCAAATACCCTGAGTCTAATGATGAGAAAACGGGGAAGGGAAAGAGGAGCGGCAATGCCAAGGGGCAGCAGTATAACACGAGAGGCAATGGTAAGCGCAAGGCTGATAATAGTTTTGACTTTGTGGCTAACACCAATGCGCAGAATAATGGTCGGCGTCGTAAGGGTAAACCGCCCCCATGGGCCGGAGGATCCAGTATAAATCTTGAACATATGTTAAATCAGCCCTGCCCAAAACATGGTACGAAAGAAAGACCATCCGGGCACCTATGGAAGGATTGTCACATTATGAATGAGTACAAGAATTCCAATCTTTTTCATGACAGCCATGGGCCAGGTGGCGGTTCTGGGCCCGGCTCTCACGGTCCGGGTTATGGCGGTGGCGGTTCTAACTCTGGATTCCAAGGGAATCAAGGTAATCACTACAACCAGCAGAGTAATCAGGGGGGTTAGCAGCAACAATAGTCTGGTTATTAAAGCAACACGAAGCAGTTGAATAGTGGGCAATATCATGTGTTTGCCACTAGCTTGTGTAAGCGTGACTAGAAGCTTCATAAGAGATTAGTCAGTGCTGTTGAGCCGGTGGTTCCTCGTTATCTGTGTTGGTCTGAGCAGCCCATCGTGTGAAGTCGGGAAGATCACCCGCCCCCGATTGATAATTCGGGTCATTTGGCTTTGGTGGTCGCACCTCAGGTCAGAGGGTATAAGTTTACCAAAGTACTCATGGACGGAGGGAGCAGCATCAATATCCTTTATTATGAAACGTTCCGTCGCATGGGGTTGACTGATAGAAATCTTAAGCCGTCAAACACTGTTATCAGATGATGAAGAAGACAGATAATTTTGTCTGGAGTGAGGCTGCTAATACATCGTTTTAGGATTTGAAGAAGCAGCCGGTTGAGCCGCCCGTGCTTGCCGCCCCTATTGATAAAGAGCCTTTGTTGTTATATGTGGCTGCTAATAGCCGGGCTGTTAGTGTGGCTATTGTGGTGGAAAGGAAGGAAGCAGGCAAGGAGTATCTGGTTCAAAGGACGGCTTATTATATCAGTAAGGTGCTTATTGAGTCCAAGCAGAGATATCCGCACTGGCAGAAGCTTGTTTATGGGGTGTTCTTGGCCAGCCAGAAGCTTAAACACTATTTTTCGGGTCACCCCATCACTGTGGTTAGTTCTGCTCCTTTGGGAGATATCATCCAAAATAGAGAGATAACTGGCCGGGTTGCTAAGTGGGCTATTGAGCTTGGACCTCACGGGTTAAAATATGTGCCTCGCACAGCCATCAAGTCTCAGGCGCTGGTGGATTTCATCAATGATTGGACAGAGCTGCAGATGCCTGAGGAAAAGCCAGATAACACGTATTGGACTATTCACTTTGATGGGTCCAAGCAATTGGAGGGCTCGGGGCTAGAGTTATTCTTACTTCCCCTCGAGGTGATAAATTTTGTTATGTTCTTCGTTTGATGTTTCCCTGTACTAACAATACAGCTGTGTATGAGGCCTTGCTCCACGGTCTTCGGATGGCTAAGGAGATGAATTTAAGCCGGGTTAGGTGCTTTGGTGACTCAGACTTGGTGGCTCAGCAAGTATTTGGTACTTGGGATTCTAAGGATCCACTCATGGTGGCTTATCGACGAGAGGTGGACATTATTGCTGGTCATTTCAAAGGCTATCAAATTGAGCACGTTGATCGGAGGAAGAATGAAGCGACGGACTCTTTAAGCCGGTTGGGTTCTCAACGTAAACTAGTGCCTCCTAATGTCTTTCTTGACGTTTTGCATAACCCGTCGATCAAGTTACCTATAGAGGAAGATTTGGCAATTCCTGACCTAGAAGCTCAGTTGGTGGCGGCTCTTCATGTAATCCCAGATTGGACAGTACCTTACTTGGCTTATATGACCCGGGGCGAGTTACCTGAGGATGAAACCTTAGCCAGGCAGATAACCTGGCGGTCTAAGTCAATGACAATTGTTAATGGAGAGTTACATCATCGCAGTGTCATAGGGGCGTTTCAACGTTGTGTTTCTCCAGAAGAGGGTTGTGAGATCTTATGAGAGATTCATGAAGGAGATTGTGGTCATCATGCCGGTTCAAAATCCCTCGTGGCCAAATCTTTCTATCATGGGTTTTATTGATTAACAACTCATGCTGATGCAGAGGACCTTGTCAGCAAGTGTGATGGATGTCAGAAATTTGCACGACGAGCCCATGTGTCGGCTCAAGAATTGAGGATGGTTCCAATTGCTCACCTTAGGCCTTACTACACTTGAGCCACCGGCTCTTCCAATGTACATATTTTGACAATGTATATATTATGATCGATATAATAAAGCCAGCATCCCTGCTAAAGTAGGGCCTCTGTCGTTTTCTCCACTTTAGATAATGAGTTTTTGGTGGCATGGGGGCTTCTGCTTTATACAGCAAAGTTATGATTACCCTCTGATCCGGCTTATAGGCCACATAAAAAACTTGGGGGCTTACTACCCAGGTTAAAGGGGCCAAAGAGAGTCTGTTGCAAAAGCACAACTCAAACATAGGTACTCCTTGAGCACAGCTCAAAATATTGCTTGGGGGCTCTTTTGTTCTAAAGAACAAAGAGTTCATAACCTTGTGATAGGCTATAAAAGCCAGGCTTGGAAGCCAGGTGTATTCACCTAAAACCCCGGGTTATCCTGCCTGTATGCCAGATGCTTCTCCATCAGGTAATCCTGATTGACCCGCCGAACTCTTAACGGTCAATCTTTTAAACAAGACCCTGAACTCGTTAAGGTTAAAACGTCGGTTTGTCATGAGAGGGCATGGTTTATGGAAAGCAAGGAGAAGCTCAGGCTGATAAAGCCGCCTTCCTTGAAACTTGGATAAATCGGCCTGTGATGCACGATGCTACTCTGACCCCACGTACTCCTGATAAGTCTATCTTTAAATAAGAACTGTACTTATCTGGGTTAAAATGTCGATTGGGTAATGTGAGTGCTGGCTCACGGAAAGCGCGTACCTTCCAGTGGCTAATGCTAATTTCATTGAAGAAGATATTTTGGCTTGGCGGCCTATCAAAGCCTTGGATTTTCTGTTGTTTGTTGCTTTGAACGTCTTTTTGAGATTTTTTCTTTTGTGACATAGTAATATATGGTTGAAAACCAATAAGGCTTATAATTCCTTCTGAGTCATATATGACATTAACCGGTGTTCATTAACCTGGCCTGGTCTTTGACTATAAGACGCCAGTATGAAATAAAGATATTATCCGGTGTTTATTAACCCGGTCCGGCTTTGTTCATAAGCCGGCAATCTCGGATAATTACCAGTGTCCAAAGTCTTGGGTTATCACCCTTACTGCACTGGCCTGGTAAACCAATAGGGGTGATGAAATATTACTGGTATGACAAATTTTTAATCATATATGATTATTATTTAGTCCAGTCTTGATTATAAATCATGATAAAGTTATATTGGGGCCTTATAACCCGTCCAGCGGTAAACCACCAGGATACTTTTCACCTGTTGTATGCAGGAACAGATTCAAAATTGATAATTTTATCAAGCAAATATGGCATATCTTCGCATAGCGGATAAATAGTGTCATGAACAGCACAATATGCACGATGGCATAGCAGAACAAGAAGTTTCACAGCTAGCCTATTACAAGGTGCTTGGTGCCCAAAAAGGTGATTGTTTTTAAACATCGCAACGAGCAGATAATAAACCAGCCCCGATTCATGAATCTTGGCCTGGCTGACTTGAAGATTGCGGCTCATCCCTTGTCAGTTCGTCCTCCTCCTCCGCCGTCTGGAAATTGGGTTTGGACCAGTCAAAGCCACGTAGGGCGACAAATTCAGCCTCGTCATCAATCAGGTCAGACGGATCAATATCAGGGGTGAAAGTGTGCTTACGAATTGGCGGTATTAAGTCCATCACTTTATATGAAGGAGTCGCCATCTTCTGATTATCTGCGTCATAACCCGGCTGATACTTGGTGAGGTTGGTCTCTTCGGCAATGATTGTGGCATGAGGGCGAATCTCTTTGACACAAGCAGCAAAGTCTTGTTGATCAAAAAGAGTTCCATCTTCCTTGAGACTGGGATACCCACTGGCTATGTCCACCGGGTCTAACTCCAGTACCCAGGCTTTGGGATGGCTCAAAGGTATCACAGCTCTAGCTCTAGCACATGATCGCTTGATTTCTTGGAACCTAGCGGGTGAGATGGACAACTTCTTTAAGACATCACTTAATAAGTTTGGTCCTTGATTTGCTGGAGAGATAGTGGAAAGAGTCCGCTGAGCTCCAGTGTATAATTGCTCAACAAGCATGTAAACCGCCTTGAGCTTGACCAACGTGTCTCGGCTCAGATTGCTACTCCTCGGACCTGCAAAGTTTACACAATTGGTTAAGTGGTGGCTCATATTATGATGACAAATACTTACTTTGGGTAAACAACAAGGCGACTTACCGAAGATTGCAGAAACTATCTGAGACACACGGTTCTTTAAACCGGTGAGTTCAGTGGTAATCTCTTCCAGAGCCGCCTCGGCTTTCTCAGCCCGCTGCATGAAGGCAGTCTTCTCATTTTTCCAAGCCTCTTTCTCCACAGAAAAGCTAGTTTTCAGTTTCTCTGCTTCAGACCCACTCAACTGGAATTTGGATTCAACCTTCTTTGTCTCAGTCTCCTGAGCCGCCAGCCGAGTCTTGGCCTCAGACAATTGAGCTTCCAGTTCAGTGGTCGCAGCCTGCATACAGTAAAAGTTCGTTAAGTTTCATGGCAGGTTATAAAAACAAGTCCCAAGTGCTTTGCAAGCAACAACGCTTGGCACTTGGGGGCTAATGTCTATCAGTGAAATTTTTCAAAGGAACTGGTTCTTTCCAAAAAGTCCCAAGTGTTTTGCAGGCAATAACACTTGGCGCTTGGGGGCTAATGCATATTGCTTGTTTTTCTTGTTACGGATGAGCCGGGTGTGCTATTGACAGACCCAGCCGACTCATGAGGGATATGAAGTTAAGTTTTGGTCTCTTACATAATGACTAATAGGACCGGCTCATTCATACTATTAAACCGACCCTTGGGGACTACAGATGCAAAATTATGCTATCATCAGAATCGAGTTTAAAGTTGTTTAACCGGACTTGGAGGAAGTCTAGAACAGAATCTTATAAACATCTCAAGTCTACAGATCATTCAAGTTTATTATAATCAGAAGACTTGGAGCTGGCAGAGTATATCTATATCTATACCTACTAATAAAGCAAGGTGCGTTTCTCCAAATTTTTCATCCGTTCACCATCGAAATTTATTTTTCTATCCGAGGTGGTACTATTTTTTGTGTGGACGTCTATTTTTTTAGCAATCCAGAATTCTATAGTTGGCCCGCACACGCTGTGGCCCGGCAAAGCCAGCCCACTTATTTGCCTGCCCATGTAGCCGAGAAAAGCCTTTCACTCACCCAGTGCGATAGATAGTCTGCGATCGCACAGGGCACCCAAGACTGGGCCGACCCGTTTTGTTTTCCGTCTTTTTTTTGCATTTTTACTTTATTTCGTAATTCAAAATTTTGAAAAAAGTTCAGAACTTGAATTTTTGTCAAATTTCAGATTTCTTTTTTGAGTTACAATAGTCTTCCCATTTTTAAAAGTGTTTGGAACGTTAATTTGTTTTCTTGTTCCGATTTTTATCAAATTCATAAATATTCATAAAAATGTTAGGGATTTAAAAACATTATTTAAAAACATATTTGATTATTGAAATATATAATTGTTTTAATAAAATGTTCACAGATTCAAAATAATGTCTGCGTAAGTCTAATTATTTAAGTAATATATTTTTCAAATTTATTTTTCTATCCGAGTTGCTACTAAATTTTTGTGCGTACGTCTATTTTTTAGCAATCCATTATTTTATACTCGGCACGCACAAGCTCTGGCCCAGCAAAGCCAGCCCATATAACCGCAAAAAGCCTTTTTCTCACCCCGTGCGGCAGATAGTCGGTGATCGCACAGGGCACCCAAGACTGGGCAGCCCCGTTTTGTTTTTCCGTCCAAATTTATTTCTATTTATACTTCATTTCAGAATTTAAAATTTTCAAAAGAGTCCAAAACTTGAATTTTTGAAAAATTTCCTTGTTTTTTAGTTAGAATATTGTGTTCCCCTTTTAAAAAATGTTTGTAACATTAATATATTTTCTCGTTCTGATTTTTCTCCGAACTCATAATTATTCAAAAAATATGTATTTGAAAAAAAATCTATTTTTGAAATATATTATTGTTTTAGTAAAATGTTGACAGATTCAAAATAATGTCTGCGTACGTCTATTTATATTTAGTAATATATTTTTGAAATTTATTTTTCTATCCGAGGTGGATAAAATTTTTATGCGATGTCTATTTTTTTTAGCAATTCAGAATTTTATACTTAGCCCGTACACGCTGTGGCCCAGCAAAGCCAGCCCCATTATTTGCCTGCCCATGTAGCCGCGAAAATCCATTTTCTCCCTATGTGCGCTAGATAATGGGCCATCGCGCAGGCCGCTAAAGTCTGGGTAGGCCTGTTTTAGTTTACCGTCCAAATTTATTTGTATTTTTACTTTATTTCACAATTCAAAATTTTCAAAAAAGTTCAGAACTTGAATTTTTGTTAAATTTCCGATTTTTTAGTTACAATATTGTCTTCCCCTTTTTAAAACTGTTTGGAACACTAATTTAGTTTCTCATTTCGAGGTTTTTTCAAATTTATAAATATTCAAAATAAATGGGCTTTAAAAACCATGTATTTTAAAAAATATTAGATTTTTGAAATATATTATTGTTTTAGCAAAATGTTCACTGGTTCAAAATAATGTTTGCATTTGAAAACATAATTCATAATTTTGTTTGAACATTCAAAACATTTTCTGTTTTCAAAAGTCGGTCACAAATAATAAAATGTTTGGGTTTTGATGAAAGTTTCATGTCTTCAGAAAATTATGTATTTTTTTTTTCAAATTTTGGTCATGTTTTTTGCAACATGTACGGAATATTATAAACATTGTTTGTAATTTAAAAAAACATGTTTTCAAGAATATTCGGGTATTCATATTTTAAAAAAGTTAAAAAATATTTTATATCCGACGTTGCGCTTCGATTTTTGAAATATATTATTGTTTTAGTAAAATGTTCGCGGATTCAGAATAATGTCTGCGTTTGAAAACATATTTGATAAATTTGTTTTGAATGTTCAAAACATGTTCCGTTTCCAAAAGTTGGTCACAAATATTTTAACAGGTTTTGATAAAAGGTTCATGTCTGCGGAAAATGATGTTGTTTCAAATTTTGGTCTTGTTTTTTGCGAAATGTACGGAGTATTATAAACATTGTTCGTAATTTAAAAAAAAAACATGTTTCCAAGAATATTCGGTAATTCATATTTTTAGAAAAGTTCAAAAAATGTTTTAAATCCGATGTTGCACTGTCTTCTTAATTATTCGCGCCGGCCATTCCTTAGCAGTAAGCGTTTGTTGTCGTGGCTAGCACCACACGGTCGGGTAAGGTCATGTGTTCAATTGTTCAACACGTGATTTTTTGGATTATTACTCGTGCCTTGCAAACACAGCTTATTTCGGTGGGAGCCAGTGGGCTGGCCCAGACACAAACTGTTATGCGTCCCACACGCTATTTGATGTAGCAAGCATCATATAGTAGCTCCAACGCAGCTGCCCTAAGAAAAGAAAAACATATATGGATAGATTTTGTTCCATCCATTCCGTACGTAGTTCCCCATTTTTTTGGATATCCCCCTGGTGGGCTAAACTGGACCTACCACGTATTTCTTTTTCTGTCGGACGGACGAGCAGCAAAAACCAAAGGGTGCAAGGGGATTGGACTATGAAAAAAATGGTACCAGTTAGGTGGTCGCCGCCACGCTGACCAGCCCCACCACTATCAAGATCTGGCGCGCCAAAGATGACCCGTGAGAAGACCGCAGCTCCTCGCTCTGTCGCCCACCACTGTGGAGACCGTTTTTGATGAACACATCAATTATCTCTCCTGCTTCTTCTTGCAAAGAAAGTATCCCCCGTTGCAACGCACGGGCATATGTGCTAGTAACTTATATAAGCCCGAGAGCGTACCTCATACTTTTGGTGCATCTGTTTGACCATCTCAATTTCTAAATCAGGGCTGGAGTGCACTTGAATGAGATAACCAGATGGCACTTCACTATTACTCAACTGAGCATAGTGGGAGACATCGAACCTCACTTTCCGTCTTTCCATGACTTCCTGTTTGGCAGAGTTTCTCGCTAGTACAGTTGGATTCCCTGGTTCAACGAATCTGGTGCTAGTGATTAAAACATCATCGTCGTGAGTCTCTGGCAGGTTAGCTGAGCTTGACGGTTCAACAGTTGATGGATCAAGAATGGTTTCGTCAACAGGCGGCTCAAGTAAATCCGGTCGAGCATTGATAGCAGGATCATCCGGTGCTTCAGAGTGTTCCGGTACAAGGGTTGGCTGATCCGGTTCAGCAGTTTTTGGATCTTTGGTCGGTCTTGTCACCTTTTCTTTTTTGGGCTTTGCTTGACCGCTAAAGAGAATTTTGGGCAAGTCAGTATAATGATAAAGATATAAAGGTACAGAAGAAAGATAAATATCTTTACCCGGGGGCGGTCTTGAAAGCCGACAATTGAGTTTGTGATGAGTCGCCAGAGGAAGAATGGGAAATCTCCTGCAAGGATGGAATCAAAATTTAGTGATTAATAAAAGTAGCTCGTTGATAAATACAAGGGTTAAGGTTAAAAAGAACCTCATTTTGGCGTTTCCGAGGAGTATTCGGTAAGCCAGAGGATAAATCGTCATCTTCACCGGTTCGGGTCTGGCAGCGGCTCTCATGTTGCTGTCGTTTCAAAAGAAAATGAGGATCCAAATAAGCCAAGGGGTGTGAAAACCTTACTTTCCGGGTTACCCGCCGAAGTTTCTGCTTTGGTAAAGGTTCTGAGTCGGAGGAAATAATAGTTACCTCTTCTTCGACTGCCTAGCTGGCCCCCGTGTCATCCTGGCAATAATCAGTGTCAATAAGGTTGTTAAAAAATAGGCCAAGAGAGTCAAGGGCTACCTCCGACTCAGAGGTATCTTCCAGCTTAAGTAATTCAGAGGTAGTGGGTTTCTTCTTAGACTTCTTGACGGTCTTTTTGGCGGCTCTCGTAGCAACCTTAGCCTTTTTGGCAGCCTCATGGTCATATTTTGCCTTCCAGAAGTCAGATTTAGCCTGTGGAAGGATAACATGTTAAAGTTCATGCAATAATTAACTGCTGAGGAAAAAGAAGTCAAAAGATTTGCCTCTGGCGCCGGGTTAAGCTTGCAGAAAGGGTTCAAACCCACTAGGTTGCAGTCTTCATATTTGCTATTGACGAGTGTGGTTGCCATCTCAACGATGGCCTCTTCAGTCAAACGCAGAGAGCTATGACGTAAAGGATCAGCAGTTCCTCCGGTGTATGAACACATCAAGCCGGGTCGGCGGCTTAAAGGTATGATCCGCCATGCGGCCCAGCAGCGGATTAAGTCGACTCCGGTTAAACCATTTCCTAGCAAGGCTTGAACTCTTCTGATTGTGGGGACAAGTTTCTTGCGTTCGGCAGGGGTGAGTTTATCAAGAAGTTGGTACTTTGTGTCGAGACGATCAGCACGATAACCCGGCATCGGATTTTCATCAGACGGTGAGATGTCTTTACAGTAGAACCATGTTTGATTCCAGTCCTTAGGATGGCTTGGCAGGACTACTTGAGGGAAGATGGCATCTCGTCTGCGTTGAATTGAAATCCCGCCAAGTTCCAAGCTGGGACCATTGGTGTATTCGTTCTAGCGGTTCAGGTAGAAGTATTCTCTGAAAAGCTCGACACTAGGTTCTTCTTGAAGGTATGCTTCGCAAAAATACTGGAAGTAATAGATGTTCGATACAGAATTGGGTCCAATATCTTGCGGATGGAGCTTGAAAAAGTGCAGGACATCCCTAAAGAATTTTGAGCCGGGCGGTGAGAAGCCCCAGTTCATATGATCAGTAAAGACAATGATTTCACCATCTTTTGGTTGAGGTCTTTCTTCAGCCGGGTCAGGAGCATGATAATGCATGGCACTTTTTTCTGGTAAATATCCAACAGTGACAAAATCCTTCAAAGTGCTCTCGGTGACTGTGGAAGGAACCCAGTTGCAAGTTGTCATCGTCTTCGGCGGCATGGTGAAAGGACAATCTAAAAGGAAATAATTTGCCAGCTCAAGTTAGTTGGTGGGATTGCAAGTTAACAATTACAGTGCATGTTTATAATGGTGGCTTAAGTGATGGCTAATGGTATATGAAGTAAAGATAAGCCGGCAGAGTAAGCCGCCATGACTAAAATATTCAAGAGTTACCGAAAGCAAAATTTGCTAAGTATTGGGATAAATAGGTTCCGCAGTTTGAGATTACAAATTTGGATCTACCGCTGTTCAGAAAAAGGAAATAAATTTGTAATTTACAGAGGTGAAAGTGGAAAAGCAGAGGTGCCCTAGAGGAGATCTATCACGGTGGGGATATATTCTAGTATTAAAACAGGTGCTAAAACTACTACCGCGCAAGATTCATATGGTCTTTGGATCTAACCCATAGATCTAAACGAAGAGAAAGAAGGACGGTGACGAACGCTGATGAACACCTATAAAACCTAACAACAGATCTACGATGAAAGAAGGAAGGCTACCGCAGTTTTCTGGTCTACTCAGGGTGATGCAACGGCCGGAGTTGAGGTTGAGGACAGAGGTCAACGGCGGCGAGGTCTGTGCGGGACGATGCGTTGCAAGGAGGAAGAAAGGAGAAGTAGAAGAATGGAAGATGACTCTATGGTCCTATTTATAAGGAGACAGGAAAACAGGCAGGCGCGAAAGACGAGGAGGCCAAATAATGGTTATCCAGCTAATTGGACGCCTCGATTTTTGCAAAGACATGAAGATAAAGATCCGTTAAAGATGACGTCATGGCGGGATTCCGAAATTCTTGGGGATGAGGTCATGCCGGGTCACAAGGTTTTCGCAGCAGATGTGGAAGAATCTTTCTAAGTCTTGAAGATTGACATGAACAAGTTCAAATCAACCTGGGGCCTAATGTTGGGGATATAACTATTAGGTCTGACCTGCCCAGGAGGGGCCGGGTCATCCCTATAACGATCCATCTCAATGAAGCCCAAGAGCATGTGGCGGTTCATAGATAGGCTTGGTAGAGGGCCCAGACCCGAAGGCAGCTTAAGGCCCATGATTATAAACCGCCATGTATGTAAACTTGTATTGTAAGGTATATGAGAAAGGTCACCGAGCCAGATACGTTGTATAAACCAGCCGGGACTCTAAGGGCCGCAGGGCGTCAACCCGTGTATATAAGGGGACGACCTAGTGGCGGCTTAGGAAAGAAAACAAGAGATCGAGGTCAAGCGTATTCGCTCCCTGCTCATCGAAACCCTAGCAATACCAACTACAAACTGTACTAGGCTTTTACCTTCATCGTAAGGGGCCAAACCAGTATAAACTCCCCGTGTCCTTTGTCCTGATTAACCCCTTTAATCTAACCTCATCGTGATGGCTCCACGACTAAGTCCTCACACTAGGGCATTTGCCGTGACAATTCCGTGACATAGGGGATCCTCCTCCACCCAAGGGTGATCCCGTGTTTGAGCTTAAACCATTACCTGATACTCTTAAATATGCTTATCTTGATGAGAAAGAGATATATCATGTTATTATTAGTGCTAACCTTTCAGAGCATGAAGAAAAGAAATTATTGAAAACTCTGAAGAAGCACCGTGCAGCTATTGGATATACTCTTGATGATCTTAAGGGCATTAATCCCACTATATGCCAGCACAAAATAAAACTGGAAAAGGATGCTAAACCGGTTGTTGATCACCAACGATGGTTAAATCCTAAGATGAAAGAAGTGGTAAGAAAAGAAATACTAAAGCTTCTGGAGGCAGGTATAATTTATCCCGTTGCTGATAGTCAGTGGGTAAGTCTTGTCCATTGTGTCCCTAAGAAGGGAGGTATTACTGTTGTTCCTAATGATAAACATGAATTGATCCCACAAAGAATTGTTACAGGTTATAGGATGGTAATTGATTTCTGAAATTAAATAAAGCTACTAAAAAGGATCACTACCTATTACCTTTTACTGATCAAATGCTAGAAAGATTATCCAAACATACACATTTTTGCTTTCTAGATGGTTATTCTGGTTTCTCTCAAATACCTGTGTCAAAAGAGGATCAAGAAAAGATAACTTTTACTTGCCCTTTCGGTACCTTTGCTTATAGACGTATGCCTTTTGGTTTATGCAATGCACCTGCTACCTTTCAAAGATATATGACTACTATATTCTCTGACTTCTATGAAAAGATTTTTGAGGTATTCATAGATGATTTTTCTGTATATGGAACTTCTTTTGATGATTTCTTCAGCAACCTTGATCAAGTTTTGCAGAGATGTGAAGAAACTAATCTTGTCTTGAATTGGGAGAAGTGCCACTTTATGGTTAATGAAGGAATTGTCTTGGGGCAAAAAAAATTCTGAAAGAGGTATTGAAGTTGATAAAGCTAAAGTTGATGCTATTGAAAAGATGTCGTGTCCTAAGGACATTAAAGGTATAAGAAGTTTTCTTGGTCATGCCGGTTTTTATAGGAGGTTCATTAAGGACTTCTCTAAAATTTCTAGGCCTCTGACTAATCTCTTACAAAAAGATGTTCCATTTGTCTTTGATGATGATTGTATAGAAGCATTTGAAATACTTAAGAAAGCTTTGATTTCTGCACCTATTGTTCAGCCTCCTGATTGGAATTTACCATTTGAAATTATGTGTGATGCCAGTGATTATGCTGTAGGGGCTGTTCTAGGGCAAAGAGTTGATAAGAAATTAAATGTTATCCAATATGCTAGTAAAACTCTAGACATTGCTTAAAGAAATTATGCTACTACTGAAAAGGAGTTTTTAGTAGTTGTATTTGCTTGTGATAAGTTCAGACCTTATATTGTTGATTCCAAAGTAACTGTTCACACTGATCATGCTGCTATTAAATATCTTATGGAAAAGAAAGATGCTAAACCTAGACTTATTAGATGGGTTCTCTTGCTACAAGAATTTGATTTGCATATTATTGATAGAAATGGGAGCTGAGAACCCCGTTGCAGACAACTTGTCTAGGTTAGAGAATGTTCTTGATGACCCACTACCTATTGATGATAGCTTTCCTGATGAACAATTAGCTGTCATAAATGCTTCTCGTACTGCTCCATGGTATGCTGATTAGGCTAGTTATATTGTTGCTAAATTTATACCACCTAGTTTCACATATCAGCAAAAGAAAAAGTTCTTCTATGATTTAAGACATTACTTTTGGGATGACCCACACCTTTATAAAGAAGGATTAGATGGCGTTATTAGATGTTGTGTACCTGAGCATGAATAGGAACAGATCCTACACAAGTGTCACTCCGAGGCTTATGGAGGACACCATGCTGGAGATAGAACTGCACATAAGGTACTGCAATCCGGTTTTTATTGGCCTACTCTCTTCAAAGATGCCCGTAAGTTTGTCTTGTCTTGTGATGAATGTCAAAGAATTGGTAACATTAGTAGACGTCAAGAAATGCCTATGAATTATTCACTTGTTATTGAACCATTTGATGTTTGGGGTTTCGATTATATGGGACCATTTCCTTCCTCTAATGGGTATACTCATATTTTCATTGTTGTTGATTACGTTACTAAGTGGGTAGAAGCTATTCCAACTAGTAGTGCTGATCATAACACCTCTATTAAGATGCTTAAAGAAGTTATTTTTCTAAGGTTTGGAGTCCCTAGATATTTAATGACTGATGGTGGTTCACATTTTATTCATGGTGCTTTTCGTAAAATGCTTGCTAAGTATGATGTTAATCATAGAATTGCATCTCCATATCATCCATAGTCTAGTGGTCAAGTAGAATTGAGTAATAGAGAGCTTAAATTAATTTTGCAAAAGACTGTTAATAGATCTAGAAAAAGAATTGGTCCAAGAAACTTGATGATGCATTATGGGCCTATAGAACTGCATATAAAAATCATATGGGTATGTTTCCGTATAAAATGGTTTATTGTAAAGCATGTCACTTACCTCTTGAACTAGAACATAAGGCATATTGGGCCATTAAAGAGCTCAATTATGATTTCAAACATGCCGGTGAGAAGAGGCTTTTTGACATTAGCCCACTTGATGAATGGAGAACCCAGGCATATGAGAATGCCAAACTGTTTAAAGAAAAGGTTAAAAGATGGCATGACAAAAGGATACAAAAACGTGAGGTTAATGTAGGAGACTATGTATTGTTATACAACTTCGTTTAAGATTTTTTGCAGGCAAACTTCTCTCTAAATGGGAAGGTCCTTACATTATCGAGGAGGTTTATCATTCCGGTGCCATAAAAATCAACAACTTCGAAGGCACAAATCCGAAGGTGGTAAACGGTCCAAGAATCAAACATTATATCTCAAGTAATCACATAAATGTTGAAACTAATGTTATTGAAACTGTAATCCCGAAGGAATACATAAGGGACACTTTCCAGAACGTTTCATACTCCGAAAAGGAATAGGTATGTGGTACGGTAAGTAAACCGACTCCAAAACAGTTCTAATAGCAATTTTTCTCCATTTTGGAATATTTAAGAAAATAGGAAAATAAGAAGCAGTCTGGGAAGGACACGAGGCGTCCACGAGGGTGGAGGGCGCGCCCCCTGCCTCGTGGGCACCTCGTGTGCTCTCCCGACTCTGTTTTCTTGCACGATACTTATTTTGGTCGGTAAAAATTCATTATATAATCTCCCAAAGGTTTTGACCACCGTACCACGCAAATATCCTCTGTTTTTGTTTCGAGCTATTTTCTGCCAGGGTTGTCAAGGCCAGGCGTCATGTCGTCTCCCTCCTCCAACAATGAGGGCAATGATGCTTGGCTCATGAAGATAGAGCTGAAGAGAGAAGAACCCGGGGAGATCAACAAGGATGATGGGATCAAGAAGGCCATGGGAGATCAAGTTCCGGCAGTAGAAGACGAAGACATCCTTCAACCTCATCACAATCTCCTTAACCCAATGGAGATTGAAGCTTTCAAGATGATTGAGTTAGCTCGCATTCAAAACAAGTATCTCACAAGTGAAAATATTTTGGTGAAGGAGCATATCCTCACACTCAAGGGCATTATCCGCAAATTGGAGGATCTTCTATGCTCGATGTGCGACTATCCATCATCACCATCATCTTCTTCACCAACCAAGAAGAACTGAGCCTCGGGTATGGGCACTCCCCTTGGCAACTGCCAAGCTTGGGGGAGTGCCCCGGTATCGTATCACCATCACTTTTATCTCTACCGTTTCTCTTAGTTGGATCCTATTGGTAATATCTTGATCTAGTAGAATAAAGTTTTGGTATGATCTAGTTTTGAGTTTTTCTTTATGATCCTTCTATGTAATCGAGTCTGTGAGCTATATATAACAAAGATTAGTGTTGAGTCAAGGGCTTGGTTATCTTGCTATGATCTTGAGGGAATAAAAAAGAAAGAATAAAAGAAATAAAGAGATCATATGGATCTTATGGAGGGTAATGACTTCACATATAAAGAGTATGATGAATAAAAGTTGTTGAGAGTTGACAAACATAGTTTTGGCCATCATTGCAATTAATAGGAAGTAATAAAGAAAAAGAGGTTTTCACATATAAATATACTATCTTGGACATCTTTTATGATTGTGAGCACTCATTAAAATATGACATGCTAAAGAATTGACATTAGACAAGGAAGAAAACGTAATGGGTTATGTTTTCTTACATCTGAAATAAATTATATTGTCATGGATCATCCAACATGTTGAGCTTGCCTTTCCCCCTCATGCTAGCCAAATTCTTTGCACCAAGTAGAGATACTACTTGTGCTTCCAAACATCCTTAAACCTAGTTTTGCCATGAGAGTCCACTATATCTACCTATTGATTGAGTAAGATCCTTCAAGTAAGTTGTCATCGTTGCAAGCAATAAAAATTGCTCTCTAAATACATATGACTTATTAGTGTGGAGAAAATAAGCTTTATACGATCTTGTGATGTGAAAGAAATAAAAGTGACGGACTACATAATAAAGGTCCATATCACAAGTGGTAATATAAAGTGACGTTCTTTCGCATTAAGATTTTGTGCATCCAACCATAAAAGCACATGACAACCTCTGCTTCCCTCTGCGAAGGGCCCATCTTTTATTCTTGTATATACTTCATGCAAGAGTCATGGTGATCTTCACCTTTCCTTTTTACATTTTATCCTTTGGCAAGCACAATGTGTTGGAAAGATCCTGATATATATAGCTAATTGGATGTGAGTTTCATGAACTATTATTGTTGACATTACCCTTGAGGTAAAAGGTTGGGAGGCAAAACTATAAGCCCCTATCTTTCTTTGTGTCCGATTAAAACTTCATACCCATAAATATTGCGCGAGTGTTAGCAATTGTGAAAAACTAAATGATAGTTGAGTATGTGGACTTGCTGAAAAGCCCTTAGATTGACCCTTTTTGATGTTATGATAAATTGCAATTGCTTCAATGACTGAGATTATAGTTTGTTATTTTTCAATGAAGTTTATGATTCATACTAGAAATTGTGATTGAATTATTACTTTAGCATAAGAGATCATGATGCCCTCATGTCCGTATTTTATTTTTATCGACACCTCTATCTCTAAACATGTGGACATATTTTTCGATTTCGGCTTTCGCTCGAGGACAAGCGAGGTCTAAGCTTGGGGGAGTTGATATGTCCATTTTGCATCATGCTTTGATATCGATATTTATTGCATCATGAGCTGTTATTACACATTATGTCATAATACTTATGCCTATTCTCTCTTATTTTACAAGGTTTACATGAAGAGGGAGAATGCCGACAGCTGGAATTCTGGGTTGGAAAGGAAGCAAATATTAGAGACCTATTCTACACATCTCCAAAAGTCCCGAAACTTCACGGGAGCACGTTTCAGAATGTATATATAAAATATTGGGCGAAAGAAGTACCAGAGGGGGGCCACCCACCGTCCACGAGGGTGGGGGCACTCCCTACCCCCCTAGGCGCGCCCCCTGCCTCGTGGGCCCCCTGGCAGCCCTCTGATGCCCATCTTTGGCTATATGGAGTCTTTCGTTGAGAAAAAAATCATAAGCAAGCTTTCGGGAAGAAACTCTGCCGCCACGAGGCGGAACCTTGGCGGAACCAATCTAGGGCTCCGGTGGAGCTGTTCTGTCGGGGAAACTTCCCACCGGGAGGGGGAAATCATCACCATCGTCATCACCAATGATCCTCTCATCGGGAGGGGGTCAATCTCCATCAACATCTGCACCAGCACCATCTCATCTTAAACCCTAGTTCATCTCTTGTATCCAATCTTTGTCCCAAAGCCTCAGATTGGTACCTGTGGGTTGCTAGTAGTGTTGATTACTCCTTGTAGTTGATGCTAGTTGGTTTACTTGGTGGAAGATCATATGTTCAGATCCATTGTGCATATTAATACCCCTCTGATTACGAACATGAATATGATTTGTGAGTAGTTACGTTTGTTCCTGAGGACATGGGAGAAGTCTTGCTATAAGTAGTCATGTGAATTTGGTATTCGTTTGATATTTTGATGAGATGTATGTTGTCTTTCCTCTAGTGGTGTTATGTGAACGTAGACTACATGACACTTGACCATTGTTTGGGCCTAGAGGAAGACATTGGGAAGTAATAAGTAGATGATGGGTTGCTAGAGTGATAGAAGCTTAAACCCTAGTTTATGAGTTGCTTCGTAAGGGGCTGATTTGGATCCATATGTTTCATGCTATGGCTAGGTTTACCTTAATACTTCTGTTGTAGTTGCGGATGCTTGCAATAGGGGTTAATCATAAGTGGGACGCTTGTCCAAGGAAGGACAATACCCAAGCAACGGTCCACCCACATATCAAATTATCAAAGTATCGAACGCGAATCATACGAACATGATGGAAACTAGCTTGATGATAATTCCCATGTGTCCTCGGGAGCGCTTTCCTTTATATAAGAGTTTGTCCAGTCTTGTCCTTTGTTACAAAAAGGATTGGGCCATCTTGCTGCACCTTATTTACTTTTATTACTTATTACCCGTTGATGTCTACTACACAACCTTCTTCTTGTAGACGTTGTTGGGCCTCCAAGTGCAGAGGTTTGTAGGACAGTAGCAAATTTCCCTCAAGTGGATGACCTAAGGTTTATCAATCCGTAGGAGGCGTAGCATGAAGATGGTCTCTCTCAAGCAACCCTGCAACCAAATAACAAAGAGTCTCTTGTGTCCCCAACACACCCAATACAATGGTAAATTGTATAGGTGCATTAGTTCGGCGAAGAGATGGTGATACAAGTGGTATATGGATAGTAGATAAAGGTTTTTGTAATCTGAAAATATAAAAACAGCAAGGTAACTAATGATAAAAGTGAGCACAAACGATATTGCAATGATAGGAAACAAGGCCTAGGGTTCATACTTTCACTAGTGCAAGTCCTCTCAACAATAATAACATAATTGGATCACATAACTATCCCTCAACATGCAACAAAGAGTCACTCCAAAGTCACTAATAGCGGAGAACAAACGAAGAGATTATGGTAGGTTACGAAACCACCTCAAAGTTATTCTTTCCAATCAATCTGTTAGGATATTCCTATAAGTGTCATAAACAGCCCTAGAGTTCGTACTAGAATAACACCTTAAGAAACAAATCAACCAAAACCCTAATGTCACCTAGATACTCCAATGTCACCTCAAGTATCCGTGGGTATGATTATACGATATGCATCACACAATCTCAGATTCATCTATTCAACCAACACATAGAACCTCAAAGAGTGCCCCAAAGTTCTACCGGAGAATAACGACGAAAACGTGTGCCAACCCCTATGCATAGGTTCATGGGCGGAACCCGCAAGTTGATCACCAAAACATACATCAAGTGAATCACGTGGTATCCCATTGTCACCACAGATACGCACGGCAAGACATACATCAAGTGTTCTCAAATCTTTAAAGACTCACTCCGATAAGATTACTTCAAAGGGGAAACTCAATCCATTACAAGAGAGTAGAGGGGGAGAAGAAGCATAAGATCCAACTATAATAGCAAAGCTCGCGATACATCAAGATCGTGCCAAATCAAGAACGTGCGCGAGAGAGAGAGATCAAACACATAGCTACTGGTACATACTCTCAGCCCCGAGGAGAACTACTCCCTCCTCGTCTTGGAGAGCACCAGGATGATGAAGATGGCCACTGGAGAGGGATTCCCCCCTCCGGCAGGGTGCCGGAACGGGTCTAGATTGGCTTTCGGTGGCTACGGAGGCTTCTGGCGGCGGAACTCCCGATCTATTGTGCTCTCCGATCGTTTTAGGGTATATGGAGATATATAGGCGGAAGAAGTACGTCAGGGGAGCCACGAGGGGCCCACGAGGGTGGAGGGCGCGCCCAGGGGGTGGGCACGCCCCCTGCCTCGTGGCTTCCTCGTTGCTTCCCTTATGTGGACTCCAAGTCTCCCGGGTTGCTTTCCTTCCAAAAATAAGTTCCGTGAAGTTTCAGGTCAATTGGACTTCGTTTGATTTTCCTTTTCTGCGATACTCTAAAACAAGGTAAAAACAGCAATTGGCACTGGGCTCTGGGTTAATAGGTTAGTCCCAAAAATCATATAAAATAGCATATAAATGCATATAAAACATCCAAGGTTGATAATATAATAGCATGGAACAATAACAAATTATAGATACGTTGGAGACGTATCACCATCCCCATGCTTAATTCCTGCTCATCCTTGAGTAGGTAAATGATAAAAACAGAATTTTTGATGTGGAATGCTACCTAACATATTCATCATGTATTTCTCTTTATTGTAGCAAGAATATTCAGATCCATAAGATTCAAGACAAAAGTTTAATATTGACATGAAAATAATAATACTTCAAGCATAGTAACTAAGCAATCATGTCTTCTCAAAATAACATGGACAAAGAAAGTTCATCCCTACAAAATCATATAGTTTAGTCATGCTCCATTTTCGTCACACAAGAATGCTCTCATCATGCACAACCCCGATGACAAGCCAAGCAATTGTTTAATACTTTAGTAATCTCAAACCTATAAACTTTCACGCAATATATGAGCGCGAGCCATGGACATAGCACTATGGGTGGAATAGAATATAATGAGGGGGTTATGTGGAGAAGACAAAAAGGAGAAAGTCTCACATCGACGCGGATAATCAATGGGCTAGGGAGATGCCCATCAATTGATGTCAATGCAAGGAGTAGGGATTGCCATGCAACAGATGCACTATAGCTATAAATGTATGAAAGCTCAACAAAAGAAACTAAGTGGGTGTGCATCCAACTTGCTTGCTCATGAAGACCTAGGGCATTTGAGGAAGCCCATTGTTGTAATATACAAGCCAAGTTCTATAATGAAAATTTCCCACTATTATATGAAAGTGACAAAACAAGAGACTCTCTATCATGAAGATCATGGTGCTACTTTGAAGCACAAGTGTGGAAAAAGGATAGTAGCATTGTCCCTTTTATTTATTATTATTTTTTATTTGGCCTTTCCTTTTCTTTTTCTTTTCTTATTTGGCCTTTCTCTCCCTTTTTTTATTTGGCCTTTCTTTTTTTTCGCCCCCTTTTTTTGGGACAATGCTCTATTAATGATGATCATCACACTTCTATTTATTTACAACTCAATGATTACAACTCGATACTAGAACAAAGTATGACTCTATATGAATGCCTCCGGTGGTGTACCAGGATGTGAAATGACTCAAGGGTGACATGTATGAAAAATTATGAATGGTGGATTTGCCACAAATACGATGTCGACTACATGATCATGCAAAGCAATATGACAATGATGATGCGTGTCATAATAAACGGAATGGTGGAAAGTTGCATGGCAATATATCTCGGAATGGCTATGGAAATGCCATAATAGGTAGGTATGGTGGCTGTTTTGAGGAAGATATAAGGAGGTTTATGTGTGACAGAGCGTATCATATCACGGGGTTTGGATGCACCGGCAAAGTTTGCACCAACTCTCAGTGTGAGAAAGGGCAATGCACGATACCGGAGAGGCTAGCAATGATGGAAGGGTGAGAGTGCGTATAATCCATGGACTCAACATTAGTCATAAAGAACTCACATACTTATTGCAAAAATCTACAAGTCATCAAAAACCTCGGCACTACGCGCATGCTCCTAGGGGGATCGATTGGTAGGAAAAGACCATCGCTCGTCCCCGACCGCCACTCATAAGGAAGACAATCAAATAACACCTCATGTTTCAAATTTGTTACACAATGTTTACCATACGTGCATGCTACGGGACTTGCAAACTTCAACACAAGTATTTCTCAAATTCACAACTACTCAACTAGCACGACTTTGGTATCACTACGTCCATATCTCAAAACAATCATCAAGCATCAAACTTCTCTTAGTATTCAAAACACTCATAAGAAAGTTTTTACTAATCCTGAATACCTAGCATATTAGGATTATTTAAGAAAATTACCATGCTATTTAAGACTCTCAAAATAATCTAAGTGAAGCATGAGAGATCAATAGTTTCTGTAAAACAAATCCACCACCCTACTGTAAAAGAATATAAGTGAAGCACTAGAGCAAATGACAAACTACTCCGAAAGATATAAGTGAAGATCAATGAATAGTCGAATAATTATGCAACTATGTGAAGAATCTCTAACATTAATAATTTCAGATCTTGGTATTTTATTCAAACAGCAAGCAAAACAAAATAAAATAAGATGACGCTCCAAGAAAAACACATATCATGTGGTGAATAAAAATATAGCTCCAAGTAAAGTTATCGATGAACGAAGACTAAAGAGGGGATGCCTTCCGGGGAATCCCCAAGCTTAGGCTTTTGGTTTTCCTTGAATATTACCTTGTGGTGCCTTGGGCATCCCCAAGATTAGGCTTTTGCCACTCCTTATTCCATAGTCCATCGAATCTTTACCCAAAACTTGAAAACTTCACAACACAAAACTTAACAGAAAACTCATAAGCTCCGTTAGCGAAAGAAAACAAAACACCACTTCAAGGTACTGTAATGAACTAATTATTTGTTTATATTGGTGTTAAACCTACTGTATTAAAACTTATCTATGGTTTATAAACTATTTTACTAGCCATAGATTCATTAAAATAAGCAAACAACACACGAAAAACAGAACCTGTCAAAAAACAGAACAGTCTGTAGTAATCTGTAACTAACGCAAACTTCTGGAACTCATAAAATTCTCAAATAAATTGCTGGAAGTGAGGAATTTATCTATTAATCATCTGCAAAAATAATTAACTAAATAGCGCTCTCCAAATAAAAATGGCAGCAATTCTCGTGAGCGCTAAAGTTTCTGTTTTTTACAGCATGATCAACAAGACTTTCCCCAAGTCTTCCCAAAGGTTCTACTTGGCACAAACACTAATTAAAAGCATAAAACCACATCTAAACAGAGGCTAGATGAATTATTTATTACTAAACAGGAGCAAAAATCAAGGAACAAAAGTAAAGTTGGGTTGCCTCCCAACAAGCGCTATCATTTAACGCCCCTAGCTAGGCATTATGATTTCAACGATGCTCACATAAAAGATAAGAATTGTAACATAAAGAGAGCATCTTGAAGAATAGGACTAGCACATTTAAGTATAACCCTATTCCTATTCATATGGGTTATGTGAGCAAACAACTTATGGGAACAATAATCAACTTGCATAGGAAGGTAAAACAAGCATAACTTCAAAATTTTAAGCACATAGAGAGGAAACTTGATTTTATTGCAATTCCTACAAGAATATATTCCTCCCTCATAATAATTTTCAGTAGCATGATTAATGAATTCAACAATATAACCAGCACCTAAAGCATTCTTTTCATGATCTACAAGCATAGAAATTTTATTACTCTCCACATAAGCAAAATTCTTCTCATGAATAATAGTGGGAGCAAACTCAACAAAATAATTATCATGTGAGGCATAATCCAATTGAAAACTAAAATCATGATGAAAAGTTTCATGGTTATCATTATTCTTTGTAGCATACATTTCATCACAATAATCATCATAGATAGCAACTTTGTTCTCATAATCAATTGGAGCCTCTTCCGAAATAGTGGATTCATCACAAAATAAAGTCATGACCACTCCAATTCCACTTTAATCAATATAATCATCATAAATAGGAGGCATGCTTTCATCATAATAAATTTGCTCATCAAAACATGGGGAAAAATATCATCTTCATCAAACATAGCTTCCCCAAGCTTGTGGCTTTGCATATCATTAGCATCATGGATATTCAAGGAATTCGTACTAACAACATTGCAATCATGCTCATCATTCAAATATATAGTGCCAAACATTCTAATGCATTCTTCTTCTAGCGCTTGAGCAAAATTATCGGAATCCTTATTCTCACGATATATATTAAAAAGATAAAGCGTATGAGGCAAACTTAATTCCATTTTTTAATTTTCTTTTATAAACTAAACTAGTGATAAAACAAGAAACTAAAAGATTAGATTGCAAGATCTAAAGATATACCTTCAAGCACTCACCTCCCCGGCAACGGCGCCAGAAAAGAGCTTGATGTCTACTACACAACCTTCTTCTTGTAGACGTTGTTGGGCCTCCAAGTGCAAAGGTTTGTAGGACAGTAGCAAATTTCCCTCAAGTGGATGACCTAAGGTTTATCAATCCGTAGGAGTCGTAGGATGAAGATGGTCTCTCTCAATCAACCCTGCAACCAAATAACAATGAGTCTCTTGTGTCCCCAACACACCCAATACAATTGTAAATTGTATAGGTGCACTAGTTCGGCGAAGAGATGGTGATACAAGTGGTATATGGATAGTAGATAAAGGTTTTTGTAATCTGAAATTATAAAAACAGCAAGGTAACTAATGATAAAAGTGAGCACAAACGATATTGCAATGATAGGAAACAAGGCCTAGGGTTCATGCTTTCACTAGTGCAAGTCCTCTCAACAATAATAACATAATTGGATCACATAACTATCCCTCAACATGCAACAAAGAGTCACTCCAAAGTCACTAATAGCGGAGAACAAACGAAGAGATTATGGTAGGGTATGAAACCACCTCAAAGTTATTCTTTCCAATCAATCCGTTGGGCTATTCCTATAAGTGTCCCAAACAGCCCTAGAGTTCATACTAGAATAACACCTTAAGACACAAATCAACCAAAACCCTAATGTCACCTAGATACTCCAATGTCACCTCAAGTATCCGTGGGTATGGTTATACGATAATGCATCACACAATCTTAGATTCATCTATTCAACCAACACATAGAACCTCAAAGAGTTCCCCAAAGTTCTACCGGAGAATCACGACGAAAATGTGTGCCAACCCCTATGCATAGGTTCATGGGCGGAACCCGCAAGTTGATCACCAAAACATACATCAAGTGAATCACGTGGTATCCCATTGTCACCACAGATACGCATGGCAAGACATACATCAAGTGTTCTCAAATCTTTAAAGACTCAATCCGATAAGATTACTTCAAAGGGGAAACTCAATCCATTACAAGAGAGTAGAGGGGGAGAAGAAACATAAGATCCAACTATAATAGCAAAGCTCGCGATACATCAAGATCGTGCCAAATCAAGAACACGAGAGAGAGAGAGAGAGAGAGAGAGAGAGATCAAACACATAGCTACTGGTACATACCCTCAGCCCTGAGGGAGAACTACTCCCTCCTCGTCATGGAGAGCACCGGGATGATGAAGATGGCCACCGAAGAGGGATTCCCCCCTCTGACATGGTGCCGGAACAAGTCTAGATTGGCCTTCGGTGGCTAAGGAGGCTTTTGGCGGCGGAACTCCCGATCTATTGTGCTCTCCGATTGTTTTAGGGTATATGGAGATATATAGGCGGAAGAAGTACGTCAGGGGAGCCACGAGGGGCCCATGAGGGTGGAGGGCGCGCCCCCTGCCTCGTGGCTTCCTTGTTGCTTCCCTTATGTGGACTCCAAGTCTCCCGGGTTGCTTTCCTTCCTAAAATAAGTTCCGTCAAGTTTCAGGTCAATTGGACTTGATTTTCCTTTTCTGCGATACTCTAAAACAAGGTAAAAACAGAAACTGGCATTGGGCTCTGGGTTAATAGGTTAGTCCCAAAAATCATATAAAATAGCATATAAATGCATATAAAATATCCAAGGTTGATAATATAATAGCATGGAACAATCAAAAATTATAGATACGTTGGAGACGTATCACCCGTTAGCAATTACCTTATCACAAAACTATCTGCTACCGATAATTTCAGTGCTTGCAGAAAATGCCTTGCTGAAAACCGCTTATCATTTCCTTCTGCTCCTCATTGGGTTCGACTCTCTTACTTATCGAAAATGCTACGATAGATCCCCTACACTTGTGGGTCATCACCCTGCGCTCCATATCCAGACATGGTTGGATCATTTGCTGGGGACGGAAAGGGTTGAAGCTTGGGCGCTGGAGCTTGAGAGCAGATGGGCTGAGGAGGAAGAAGGCGTGGGGTAAAAAGGTGGATCCTTGTCTCCTTATAAAGGCAGTGAATATCAAGCGTCCCCCCACGAGCCTTAAAACTCGCCTACTCCCCAGGAGTCATGCGAGTGGAACAGTTGGATTACCCAAGTCCGTATTGATGAGAATCCCGCAATAAGGGGACACAATCTCTGCTTTGACAAGACGTGTCAATGAATACCGCGTCTTGAAACGCGAAACGGGAGGATGGAAAACAGTTCGAAATAATAATAAGGCCGGGACACAATACCTCACCAAAAAATATGTCAGAAGACATACCCTATTTTTGTTTAAAGTGTTTTGCCCTCATGGCCCAGGGTTGTAACTATTCTACAGAGCCGGATATAGTTCTTTTGATCAACTACTTTTGAGTATTCGGAGGAGAAACTTGCCTTGCAATGCCAAAGAGAATCTGCGCGCCAGACACATCGTCATTGAAGCCTGGTTCAGGGGCTACTGAGGGAGTCCTGGATTAGGGGGTCCCCGGGCATCCGGGCTGTGTGACATGGGCCGGACTGGTGGGCCATGAAGATACAAGATAGAAGGCTTCCCCCCGTGTCTGGGTGTGACTCTCCTTGGCGTGGAAGGCAAGCTTGGTGTTCGGATATGAATATTCCTTTCTATGTAAACCGACTCTGTATAAACCCTAGCCCCCTCCGATATCTATATAAACCGGAGGGTTTAGTCCGTAGAAGCAGTCATAATCATATAGGCTAGAAATCTAGGGTTTAGCCATTATGATCTCGTGGTAGATCGACTCTTGTAACCCCTATACTCATCAAAGTCAATCAAGCAGGACGTAGGGTTTTACCTCCATCAAGAGGGCCCGAACCTGGGTAAACATTGTGTCCCCGGCCTCCTGTTACCTTCGACCTTAGACGCACAGTTCTGGACCCCCTACCTGAGATCTGCCGGTTTTGACACCGACAGTCGCCCGGTAGCCATGGCCCGACGGAAGGTAACAACATACGCCATACTCCCGCCGGAGCGGTGCTTTAATCTGGAAATATTAGTGGTCCTGCATGCATCTTTTTGTGCTAGCACTCCTATATAAGGGTTGATCAGTTGCTTCCCACGGACGTGCGCGCGTGGTGGAAGAGGAAGGAGAAGGGAAGCGGGCTGTGGAGTAACGTTTTTACCACAATTTCTTAGGAAAATGAGTACAATAATTGAGTAGTTTTGCAAACTACCAGTACTACACCTGACACGGTTCAAAACCAATACCACCACCACGCCCACGTATGACCGCCCTGGCCGACCAAACCCCCCTCCCTTGCCTGCGCATGCTTCCCGCATGAAACGGTCAACGTCGCCCTGGAGTGTCAGTGTCTCATTAATGCCCGACCAGAGCAGAGGTGACCTCTCACTGGTGCCAACTTTGATGTAGCGCGATGGCCGTGAGAGCGCCGCTTCTCGGTGCACGCGACTGCTCCACGTCGAGGCTGGCCATAGTTTGGATGAGTCTCCATCGTGGGGAGCCACACTAACTGCGATGATATGGACTCCCGTTGCCCACAGTTATGGATCGTTCCATCTATGAAGAACACGTGGGACTGGAACTACGAGACGGACATGTACCCAGGAGTGGACATACGAACCTGAGTAATGTAGCGCAGTAAGTGAAGTAGGAAGGCACAAATAGTATGAACATGCGTGGTATATAGGCATTTGTCTCTTACTACCACTAAATGTTGTATGTGCAATGCATGGTGATGTTATGGAGTACATGCCTAAGTACTCTACTACTACTATATTAATTGGAGGCACATATTAGGTTTTATATTTGTTTACGTGTATGCCCCGAGACCTTCCAACTAGACGTGTCTTTCTTTCCGGGTCGCACTTTGTATCGTTCATACCACTAGTACTACTATGTGTGGTCTCTGACCCAGAAGTGGAAGAAGTGGAGACGCTCTACCACACGGATCATGTCCCACTCCTTTCGCTGAAGTGTGGGACATCCAACATGTGCAGTGTTTGGCACTCCTTCGTTCGTAAGAGTTGAAATTGTAGCATTCATCAGAAATAAAAAATAAATATAAATCAGTAGTGATACTATACCACGCGGTTTCCTTGCTCCTCGATATCGGAACAAATACTTCCGTTCGCCGACATGTGGGACATCGACCATCCTGCTCCACTTGCCATGCAGGTAGAACTCCAAGGGAGAGTCACCCCGGTCGTCGTGCCACAGTAATAATGACTAATGAGCTGTCAAATCACAGGCCCAACCTTTCCCACTGTGAAGTTGCTCGGACGAAGGAACCATCATGACTTCATTGAATTCCGCTTCCTCAAGAAAACTATTGTACTAGCAGTACTACTAGCTTCAGTAGTTACTCCAGCAGAGGCCTCCTTTGGTTGATAGGATAGGAATTTTATAGGAATATGAAAATCATAGGAAGTGAGATGACATGCATCTCAATTCCTATAGAGAAAGAGATGCCATTTGATGCATAGGATAGGATTTTTTTCCATTGAGTCTAGGCTAATGTTCTGGTAATTTGGTCTTAAAACTATAGTAGTTAGTACTGGTACATGCTCGTAATTAATTAATAAAACGTACGGGAAACACAGACAGACACACACACTAACTACTAGTACTACTACTTCTCACATGCTGGACAGACGCCGCCGTTCTCCTTCCCGGCTTTGTCGGCGACACCCCACCGTGCTTGGATCTCCGCCGACCTCTCCGCAGCAGCGCGTGCGTCCTCTTCTTTTTGGCGGCGGCGGGCCTCTCTTTTCTTGAGTGCTTTCTGACTTTTCTGCTCCCTCTGTGTGGCTTTGGTCGCCTCTTGCTCTACCGCCCATTCGGCCTTGGCAACTTCAAATTCTGCACACGTAGGTGTGAGGTCACGAGCGGCGATGAACTCGGCACGGTGCGATGCCATCGCTTCCCTACCATTTTGTGTGCGGTCATGGGCGGCGAGGAACTCGACGCGGCGGGATGCCATTGCTTCCTTACCGGTTAGTGTGTGGCGCGGTGGCATGAACGACGCTTGGTGAGAGCTCTGGGGTGGAGTGGCCGGACAACCGTATGGTGCATTGGTTTGTTAAGAGCTCAAGGACATAAGACAAAGGAAATCTGGATTTCCCTTCAATCCTGGTCATTTATTATTAAGTAAAACGCATTGGCGGTCATCGAACTTGTCTTGATAGCTCACTCTGATCATTGTATACGAGATATGGTGATTATACGGTCACTGGCTTAGTGTATAGCTCCATATTTGTCTGGTTGACCAGTCAAACAGTCCGCATGCGCCTCATCAACTCATGTTCTTTATCTATCTATCTATGCGGGCCTACCTGTCAGTGGAGAAAGAAATAAAAACCAAAATTATGCGTATCTGAGGAATCAAACCACGGACTCGTCATTGCAACGCACACTCGTCAGCCAAATGAAAATGAAATACATTGCGTTAAATGCACAAACCAATTTTTTTATATTATACATGATGCACACATATTAGCGCACATGGTCCATAGAGGCAAGTAGCATGTGCATGTGCATACACTCATGCTCACGCCGTCAAACCATGCTAATGCATGCACGTCGCCCTCTCAATCAAAGTCCTGCTCATGGCGCAACGCAAACAGCGAGCTCATCCCTGCGTGCCCCGGCGGTGCCTGACATTACTGTTTAGATGTTTGCTGGAGGCCTCCGCGAACACCGAGCATGTATTCACCTGGCTCAACACCAACGGTCATACTCATGACTCGGCACCTTGCTCATGTATATCATCCATCACAACGACAATCTATAAAACAGCTTAACTAGAGAGGGTACTATGGTACATATATATGTATCGTGAGTGACCGATCATAGTGCCACTTCACACGAGTGTGTGTCTGATTGATTCATCCATTATTCGTAAGTTATGCATGGTTGTGTGGTGTCTGATGGTGGTCGTCGAAGGCTAGCTGGCGACAAGAGCGGTTGCATGGACGCCTGGTTGTCAATACATGCCGCATACGCTTCAAAGGCTCGTCATCCATGAGTTCACATTTTACCACCACGCCAGCATCTGACCGCCTTGGCCTACCGAAACCCCTTCCATCGCTAGCGTGCGCTTCCCGCCTGAAACGGTCACCGTCTCTCCAGAAAGTCAATGCCGCATTCACGGGACTTAACTGCAGGTGCAGTTGGTGTGTCACTGACATGCGAGCCAGATGACTGTTGGGACCACATGTCAGTGACCCAACTGTACCTGCAGTTAGGTCACTGCAGCAGCGTCCGCGTTCACGCTCGACGCGACCTCTCACTGGCGCCGGCATTGTAGCACCGCGACGGCCGAGAGAGCGCCACCCGTGCGGCATCCCGGTGCAAGCGACTGCTCCGCGTTAACAATATCACGACCATCCTTCCGTCCGCCGCCCACATTAATGACATGCGGCTGCCGACGAACCTACTCTGGTGCCAGCCGTGCATCCATCTACCGCGGCTCATTGCCATTCGCCCACTATATTAACTTGAGCCCCAGCTCCGAGCCATAGCCAAAGACCCACACTTATTCTCCCCTGGTCCCTTCCTTCTTTCGGCACCACTCCAACCATGGCCTCCTGGCACTCCAAAGCTCTCTTGGACGTACTGTCGCAGGAGCAGACGAAGGACATCGGCGGCTCTGCTCCAGGCGCGCCCCAAAGATCTCTTGCACGTACTGTCGCAGGAGCAGGTGAAGGACATCGGCAGCTCTGCTCCGGGTGCGCCCCAAAGCTCTCTTGGACGTACTGTCGCAGGAGCGGACAAAGGAGATCGCCGACTCCCCCCTGATACGTCTCCAATGTATCTATAATTTATGAAGTATTCATGCTATTATATTATCTATTTTGGATGTTTATGGGCTTTATTAGACACTTTTATATTATTTTTGGGACTAACCTATTAACCCAGAGCCCAGTGCCAGTTTTTTGTTTTTTCCTTGTTTTAGAGTATCGCAGAAAAGGAAAATCAAACAAAGTCCAATTGACCTGAAACTTCACGGAACTTATTTTTGGACCAGAAGAAGCCCACAGAGTATCGGAGATGGACCAGGAGAGTCCCGACCTGCCCACGAGGGTGGGGGCGCGCCCACCCCCCTGGGCGCGCCCCTGCCTCGTAGACAGCCCGGAGGTCCACCGATGTACTTCTTCCTCCCATATATACCCATATACCCTAAAAACTACGGGGAGCAGAATAGATCGGGAGTTCCGTCGCTAGAAGCCTCCGTAGCCACCGAAAACCAATATAGACCCGTTCCGGCACCCTGCCAGAGGGGGCAATCCTTCTCCGGTGGCCATCTTCATCACCCCGGTGCCATCCATGACGAGGAGGGAGTAGTTCTCCCTTGGGGCTGAGGGTATGTACCAGTAGCTATGTGTTTGATCTCTCTCTCTCTCGTGTTCTTGAGGTGATACGATCTTGATGGATCCTTAGCTTTGCTATTATAGTTGGATCTTATGATGTTTCTCCCCCTCTACTCTCTTGTAATGGATTGAGTTTTCCCTTTGAAGTTATCTTATCGGATTGAGTCTTTAAGGATTTGAGAACAATTGATGTATGTCTTGCGTGGGATACCTGTGGTGACAATGGGGTATTCTATGATCCACTTGATGTATGTTTTGGTGATCAACTTGCGGGTTCCGTGACCTTGGGAATCTATACATAGGGGTTGGCACACGTTTTCGTCTTGACTCTCCGGTAGAAACTTTGGGGCACTCTTTGAGGTTCTATGTGTTGGTTGAATAGATGAATCTGAGATTGTGTGATGCATATCGTATAATCATACCTACGGATACTTGAGGTGACATTGGAGTATCTAGGTGACATTAGGGTTTTGGTTGAGTTGTGTCTTAAGGTGTTATTCTAGTATGAACTCTAGGGCTGTTTGTGACACTTATAGGAATAGCCCAACGGATTGATTGGAAAGAATAACTTTGAGGTGGTTTCATACCCTACCATAATCTCATTGTTTGTTCTCCGCTATTAATGACTTTGGAGTGACTCTTTGTTGCATGTTGAGGGATAGTTATGTGATCCAATTATGTTATTATTGTTGAGAGAACTTGCACTAGTTAAAGTATGAACCCTGGGCCTTGTTTCCTAGCATTGCAGTACCGTTTGTGCTCACTTTTATCATTAGTTACCTTGCTGTTTTTATATTTTCAGATTACCAAAACCTTTATCTACCATCCATATACCACTTGTATCACCATCTCTTCGCAGAACTAGTGCACCTATACAATTTACCATTGTATTGGGTGTGTTGGGGACACAAGAGACTCTTTGTTATTTGGTTGCAGGGTTGCTTGAGAGAGACCATCTTCATCCTACGCCCCCTACGGATTGTTAAACCTTAGTCATCCACTTGAGGGAAATTTGCTACTGTCCTATAAACCTCTGCACTTGGAGGCCCAACAACGTCTACAAGAAGAAGGTTGTGTAGTAGACATCAATCTCTTTTCTTCCGCCGTTGCCGGGGGGGGGGGGGGTTAGCGCTTGGGGGTATGTCTTTAGATCTTGCAATCGAATCTTTTTGTTTCTTGTTTTAGCACTAGTTTAGTTTATAAAAGAAAACTACAAAAAATATGGAATTGAGTTTGCCTCATACGCTTCATCTTTTCAATATCTTTCGTGAGTATGATGGAAAGGAAAATTGTGCCAAAGTGTTAGAAGAAGAATGCATTAAAATGTTTGGAACTAAATATTTGAATGATGAGCATGATTGCAATGTTGTTAGTATGAATTCCTTGAATATCTATGCAAAGCCACAAGCTTGGGGAAGCTATGTTTGATGAAGATGATATTTTTTGTCCCCCATGTTTTAATGAGCAAATTTATTATGATGAAATCATGCCTCCTATTTATGATGATTATATTGATGAGAGTGGATTTGGAGAGGTCATGACTTTATTTTGTGATGAATCCAGTATTCCAGAAGAGGTTCCAATTGATTATGAGAACAAAGTTGCTATCTATGATGATTATTGTGATGACTTGTATGCTATATAGAATAATGATATCCATGAAACTTTTCATCATGATTTTAGTTTTCAATTGGATTATGCCTCACATGTTAATTATTTTGTTGAGTTTGCTCTCACTACTATTCATGAGAAGAATTTTGCTTGTGTGGAGAGTAATAAAATTTCTATGCTTGTAGATCATGAAAAGAATGCTTTAGGTGCTGGTTATATTTTTGAATTCATTCATGATGCTACTGAAAATTATTATGAGGGAGGAATATATGCTTGTAGGAATTGCAATAATATCAAGTTTCCTCTCTATGTGCTTAAAATTTTGAAGTTATGCTTGTTTTACCTTCCTATGCAAGTTGATTCTTGTTTCCATAAGTTGTTTTCTCACAAAATCCCTATGCATAGGAAGTGGGTTAGACTTTAATGTGCTAGTCATATTCTTCATGATGCTCTCTTATGTTTCAATTCTTATCCTTTATGTGAGCATCATTGAAATCATCATGCCTAGCTAGGGGCGTTAAACGATAGCGCTTATTGGGAGGCAACCTAATTTTATTTTTGTTCCTTGCTTTTTAATCCTGTTTAGCAATAAATAATTTATCTAGCCTCTGTTATTATTGAGTTTTATGTTTTAGTTAGTGTTTGTGCCAAGTAGAACCACTAGGAAGACTTGGGGAAAGTCTTGTTGATCATGCTGTAAAAAAACAGAAACTTTAGCGCTCACGAGAATTGCTGCCATTGTTTATTGGAGAGTGATACTTAGTTAATTATTTTTGAAGATGATTAATAGATAAATTCCTCACGTCCAGCAATTTATTTTAGAATTTTTGGGGTTCCAGAAGTTTGTATTAGTTACAGATTACTACAGACCGTTCTGTTTTTGACAGATTCTGTTTTTCATGTGTTGTTTACTTATTTTGATGAATCTATGGCTAGTAAAAGAGTTTATAAACCATAGATAAGTTGGAATACAGTAGGTTTAACACCAATATAAATAAATAATGAGTTCATTACAGTACCTTGAAGTGGTGTTTTGTTTTCTTTCGCTAATGGAGCTTACGAGTTTTCTATTAAGTTTTGTGTTGTGAAGTTTTCAAGTTTTGGGTAAAGATTCGGTGGACTATGGAATAAGGAGTGGTTAGAGCCTAATCTTGGGGATGCCCAAGGAAATCCAAGGTAATATTCAAGGACAACCAAGAGACTAAGCTTGGGGATGCCCCGGAAGGCATCCCCTCCTTCGTCTTCGTTCATCAGTAACTTTACTTGGAGCTATATTTTTATTCACCACATGATATGTATTTTTCTTGGAGCGTCAATTTATTTTGTTAGGATTTGCTTGCTGTTATTTAGAACAATGTTTTGCATCTTTTATTTGGCATTGATAGCCTTTACTATGCCTATTTTACAAGTCTTCAGGTTGCTGTTTGAAAACAGAAAGTTTACCTCTGTTGCAATAATTCCCTAGAAAAGTCAGAATGTGATAAAATATTGAAACCTTTTGAATATTAAGCTCTGATAAATTTACTACAGTGGGAATTTTCTTTCATAATTTTTGGAGTTAGTGAAGTACGGATCTTGCTGCACTCTTTACAGATTGTCTTGTTTAGGCAGATTGCTGTTATGTTTGCATTGTTTGCATATGTTTGCTTCTTTAATGATTCTATTTGAGGATAGGACTATTAAATATGCAGAGGTATTTAGTATGCAATGTTGAATAATAATTTTAGTGATTTGCTACAGTGGATTATGATAAGGTTTTTGCATTGGTTTATACTAACTTATTCACGAGTCCTTGTTGAGTTTTGTGCGGATGAAGCTTTTGAGATTTAGGGAGACCGTGATATGAGAGGAATTAAGGAGACACAAAATCTCAAGCTTGGGGATGCCCAAGGCATCCCAAGATAATATTTCAAGAAGTCTCAAGCGTCTAAGCTTGGGGATGCCCCGGTTGGCATCCCACCTTTCTTCTTCAACAACTATCGGTTAGTTTCGGTTGATCCTAAGTTTTTGCTTCTTCACATGATGTTTGCCATTCTTAGAATGTCATTTTATTTTGATTTGCTTGCTGTTTGAATAAAATATCAAGATCTGAAATTATTAAATGTTAGAGAGTCTTCATATAGTTGCGTAATTATTCAACTACTCATTGATCTTCACTTATATCTTTTTGGAGTAGTTTGTCATTTACTCGTGTGCTTCACTTATATCCTATGAGTAAATAGTTGAATGAGCGAATATCATAAATCGGAAAATATATATGTTTCATATGCTTATCCCATGGGGAGTAATGACTTTACATATAAGAAGTAGAGGTGGTAAATTTATTGAAGGTTAGCAAACATTGTATTGGTCACTTGAACAATTCATGAAAGAATATTGAAGGAAGAGAGATTACACATATAAATATACTATCTTGGACATCTTTTGTAATTGTGAGCACTCATTAAAATATGACATGCTAAAAGGTTGATGTTGGACAAGGAAGACAACATAATGGGTTATGTTTTCTTATATTCGAAATAAAGTATATTGTCATGGATCGCCCAACATGTTGAGCTTGCCTTTCCCCCTCATGCTAGCCAAATTCTTCGCACCAAGTAGAGATACTACTTGTGCTTCCAAACATCCCTTAAACCAGTATTGCCATGAGAGTCCACTATACCTACCTATGGATTGAGTAAGATCCTTCAAGTAAGTTTTCATCGGTGCATGCAATAAAAATTGCTCTCTAAATATGTATGATCTTTTAGTGTGGAGAAAATAAGCTTTATACGATCTTGTGATATGGAAGCAATAAAAGCAACGGACTGCATAATAAAGGTCCCTATCACAAGTGGCAATATAAAGTGACGTTCCCTCGCATTAAGATTTTGTGCATCCAACTATAAAAGCGCATGGCAACCTCTGCTTCCCTCTGCGAAGGGCCTATATTTTCTTTTACCTTATGCAAGAGTCATGGTGATCTTCACCTTTCCTTTTACATTTTATCCTTTGGCAAGCACATTGTGTTGGAAATATTCTGGTATGTATATATCCAATTGGATGTAAGGCATCATGAACTATTATTGTTGACATTACCCTTGAGGTAAAAGGTTGGGAGGCGAATCTATAAGCCCCTATCTTTCTCTGTGTCTGATTAAAACTTTGAACCCATGAATATCGCGTGAGTGTTAGCAATTGTGAAAGACTACATGATAGTTGAGTATGTGGGGTTTGCTAAATCAAAGCTCTGACATAGACTCTTCCTGAAAATAAGATGAATTGTAATTGTTTGATGTCTGATAACACGGTTTGTTAGTTTTCAAGAAAGTTTATGATCTATACTTTAACATGTGAATAGTTTGTTACTTGATCATGAGAAGCTTTATGAGATGATCTATTGTTATGATATATAATGATGCTAGAAAAGGTGATTGAAATTATCATTGATCAAACTTGTGCACCTGCTAGCATTCACACTTCATAAATTATTTCTTTTATCATTTACCTACTCGAGGACGAGCAGGAATTAAGCTTGGGGATGCTGATACGTCTCCAGCGTATCTATAATTTATGAAGTATTCATGCTATTATATTATCTGTTTTGGATGTTTATGGGCTTTATTAGACACTTTTATATTATTTTTGGGACTAACCTATTGACCCAGAGCCCAGTGCCAGTTTCTGTTTTTTCCTTGTTTTAGAGTATCATAGAAAAGGAAAATCAAACAGAGTCCAATTGACTTGAAACTTCACGGAACTTATTATTGGACCAGAAGAAGCCCACGAAATATCGGAGATGGACCAGGAGAGTCCCGGGCTGCCCAAGAGGGTGGGGGGCGCGCCCACCCCCCTGGGCACGCCCCCCTGCCTCGTGGACAGCCCGAAGGTCCACCGACGTACTTCTTCCTCCCATAGATACCCATATACCATAAAAACTTCGGGGAGCAGAATAGATCGGGAGTTCCGTCTCCAGAAGCCTCCGTAGCCACCGAAAACCAATCTAGAGCCGTTCCGGCACCCTGCCGGAGGGGCAATCCTTCTCAAGTGGCCATCTTCATCATCCCGGTGCTCTCCATGACGAGGAGGGAGTAGTTCTCCCTCGGGGCTGAGGGTATGTACCAGTAGCTATGTGTTTGATCTCTCTCTCTCTCTCTCTCTCTCGTGTTCTTGAGGTGATACGATCTTGATGTATCGCGATCTTTGCTATTATAGTTGGATCTTATGATGTTTCTCCCCCTCTACTCTCTTGTAATGGATTGAGTTTTCCCTTTGAAGTTATCTTATCGGATTGATTCTTTAAGGATTTGAGAACACTTGATGTATGTCTTGCGTGGGATACTTGTGGTGACAATGGGGTATTCTATGATCCACTTGATGTATGTTTTGGTGATCAACTTGCGGGTTCCGTGACCTTGGGAATCTATGCATAGGGGTTGGCACCCGTTTTCGTCTTGACTCTCCGATAGAAACTTTGGGGCACTCTTTGAGGTTCTATGTGTTGGTTGAATAGATGAATCTGAGAGTGTGTGTGATGCATATCATATAATCATACCCACGGATACTTGAGGTGACATTGGAGTATCTAGGTGAAATTAGGGTTTTGGTTGATTTGTGTCTTAAGGTGTTATCCTAGTACGAACTCTAGGGCTGTTTGTGACACTTATAGGAATAGCCCAACGGATTGATTGGAAAGAATAACTTTGAGGTGGTTTCGTACCCTACCATAATCTCTTTGTTTGTTCTCCGCTATTAGTGACTTTGGAGTGACTCTTTGTTACATGTTGAGGGATAGTTATGTGATCCAATTATGTTATTATTGTTGAGAGAACTTGCACTAGTGAAAGTATGAACCCCAAAGCCTTGTTTCCTAGCATTGCAATACCGTTTGTGCTCACTATTATCATTAGTTACCTTGCTGTTTTTATATTTTCAGATTACAAAAACCTTTATATACCATCCATATACCACTTGTATCACCATCTCTTCACCGAACTAGTGCACCTATACAATTTACCATTGTATTGGGTGTGGTGGGGACACAAGAGCCTGTTTGTTATTTGGTTGCAGGGTTGCTTGAGAGAGACCATCTTCATCCTACGCCTCCTACGGATTGATAAACCTTAGGTCATCCACTTGAGGGAAATTTGCTACTGTCCTGCAAACCTCTGCACTTGGAGGCCCAACAACGTCTACAAGAAGAAGGTTGTGTAGTAGACATCACCCCCCCGGCCGCCCTCCGCCGCCACGACCACGAAGCCGGCGCGCATGCGCGGGCGCATGTGACAGCGAGGAACAGTAGTACACGGTAGGTCACCGCCGCTCTGGTCCCAGGAAGGCCACTGCTCCTGGACTCAGTCGACGCCAAGCTTGGTGGGATAAACATCAACGACCAATTAGCCGTTTGACGGCGACGTGGAGGCGGAAATCTTTAGAACCTTGTGCTCCGGAGGAGGAGGTTATCGAGGCGGATGAGGAGGAGGAAAAGGCAATGGCCGGCTTTCTCGGGGTTCATGGCCAGACATGGTGGTCGGGCACCGGTGATCGTTTAGATTAGGTTTACAGTAGGTTTTAGTACGGTTTGTGCGAAATTGTAATGAATTTCATCCAGTTTATAGGAAAAGTTTTCCAAATGTAATGAATTTCATCTGGTTAATTTGAAATTTGCTTTGTTTGCACGAATTTCGTCTGGTTAGTTCATGTAGTTGTCGAAAGGTATGCGGGCAGCATTGGATGGCATCCTCTGGCATCAGTGTCCTTGAATAGATGTGGGTGTAAATTTGTGGGCCAGCGCTGGAGATGCCCTAACTATCATGCTATAGTCGCTAACAGTGCTCCATTATTTCGCAAGGAACAGTTATCCCTCGATCAAAATCAGACCCGCCATGTTTCGCATTCCTCCCACGTAAGAGTGTAGACTCTTGCTTACATAAAAATGGAGCAAGTGGACGACACTGTAGTACGTCATATCACTCAAACTAGCCTGCCTAACGCGCGGGAAAGCCCCGCCCTCGTCATTTTGTTCTGGATTTCTATCGATGGATCGCACGAAAATGTTATGCTTTGCAAGTTCAAAAAGAAAAGGCGGCACACTTATGACTCGTACGCGTCACGTTCGCGTCGCACCCCTGACAGTCCGGCTCGCATGCCGCTCACTAGAGAGGACACGCGTTGTATTGCATTTTCACTGACATGTGGGACTGCAATTGAATAAACCATCGATAGCCGAAATCCAATTGCCCGGCAGGCGTCGGCTGAGAAGAGAGAGACGGGGGAGGGAGAAGAGATCGCCCGCCCGCCGCACACGGACTCCAAGAAATATATGGTGATAATGTGAGGTGGGCCATGCGGGAGTCCAGACAGCTTCCAAGCCCGCTTCTGACCACCTTGGCCCACCAGAAAACCCCTCCCCCCTCCCACGCGCGCTCCCCCTCAGACGCCAGCTGCCCGCATTCATAGCAAGTAGTACTAGTAAAATACTGGGCTATAAGCCTGCTTATGTGGAGGGGAGAGAGGCATTGACAAAGTCAAGGAGTGGGCTCTGCAAGAGCCCGTCTCTACATGTGCTCCTAGGTATAAAAAACTAATTCTAAAAATAGAGGCATAAAAAACAATTGTGTCTAAAAAGAAAGGTAAAAACATTTGAGAGGAAATAGATAGAGAGAAAGTGAGAAAAAGTTGTAAAATTATAGCCAACCTTTTAGTCAACACTATGGTAGTATTACATGAGGAAGCAGGGAGTGGTGCACATGCCAAGTTCACTGGGCTGCTGTGTTTCACACTCCTCTGTTGTAACAGTGGAGACTATCGGATTACGGGTTCCGGCAAATCCTTGAGGTTCCAACACTCGGGTGCGCACGAAGATCTCTATCCCCCTAGCTCACACTCTCGCAACGATCCCAAAGCCTAGCTTGCTGAACCCGAGGAACAAGGGACACAAGAGTTTATACTGGATCAGGCCACCTTTGCGGTGTAATAACCTACTCCAGTGTGGTGTGGTGGATTGCCTTGTAGGCTGGGGATGAACAAGTACAAGGGAAGAACAGCCTCCTAAGGAGAGGTGTTCTTGAGCTCGATGAGCTTGTGTGGTTTGGGATGATTTGAATCCTCTCTCCTGCTATGGTGGTGGCTAGCCCTATTTATAGAGGACTGGGTCCTCTCCCCAAATATTAGGCGGGAAGGGATCCCACAATGGCCAATTTGATGGGGGACAGTGAGTGCAAGTTATCCTGACAAAAGGTGGTCTCCGCCTGCCAAAGGCTCTGGTGGTGATGCCGTCGTGGGCTCCATGGTGACCTCCGTCTTGCCATCCTGCTGGTCTTGGTCTCGTTGCACCGATATGGAAAGCTTTGCCTGACGTCTCGGGACTCCTCACCTGCGCCTGCCTCTTTAGCACCAAAGAGGAAACTGGCACTCTGTGCCCGCTAGATCCCGCCTGGCCTCAGTCGTCATGGCTCACGTCATGGAAACCTCACGAGGCATCCCTTGCCTTGATCTCTCCGCTCCTCGCGAGCCAGCCTAGTGAGGCTGCCCCTAAGGAGGTCTTGTGTCGTCCGCCTCACGAGGCTTGGCCCCTCGCGAGAGTCTTGAGCGTTGGTTGATGAAGATGGGCCGTACCAGGCCGCTAGTGGAGACACACCCTGGGCCGCAGGCAGGCAAGTCTGGGTACCCCCGTTCCCAGGACTCATACAGTAGCCCCGGGCCCAAGGCGCGCTCGTGCTTGGCTTCGCGGCGAAGCCAAGGGTCAAGTGCGGAGCGCCACAGGCCCTAACAGCCTGCGGCCTTGATTGACGCGTGGCGATTGACGGGACATGGGCGTCTCCGCTTCCCCACGCTGCCTCGGCAACTGCCCGACTTGATGAGTCCCTATTGCATGCAAAAAAGGTCATTATTACCTTAGATCATGGAGGCCGGCGGTTGGCCTCCTCCTTGCTATAAATGGGAAGGGGGCGGAGCCCCTATCATCCATCTCTTCCTCCACTCCTCCTGCTTCTCCTTCTTCCTCCTTGCCGCGACACCCATGGCGCCAGTGAAGAGATTCTTGGCAGCCGAGAAGGGGAAAGCTCACCAGGAGCATGCCGCGACCCCCGCTACAGTCCCTCATGGGCGTAGGCGGACTCCTTCGGGGTCCGGCGCCGTCCTTGGCGGCCAGGATAGTGCTCCTTCGCACGGAGGGAGCCGCCTTGGTCGGGGCAGCCCCGTCGATGAGGGGATGCATGCCTTGGTCGCCCGGCCTCCCCGGCCGCGCTTCCACTCGGCAGAGATGCTGCCGGAGTTTGTCATGTGGTCGACGAACCCGGACGGCACCTGGCTTCAACTTCCCCGCTCCTTCGTCGGCGAACTGCCGGCCCCAGGTCCCGGCGGCCTCTAGCTGCAGGCTGACGGCTACTGCAGCAAGGCTTCGTGGGTCACGGTGGAGGTCTCCTCTGCGGGCCACATAGCCCTAGCCCGCGGCTGGCAGACATTCACCCACGCGCATGGTCTGGGCACGCGGTGCACCCACCACTTCAAGTACGACAGTGCAACGGCCCTCTTCATGAGGGTGTTCAGGGAAGATGGTCGCCGCGCCGGATGCTGTCCTGAAGACGACGACGATGGTGGCGAGGTGCTTGGCCTTGGCGATGGTCGTGACGAGCACGAGGGGGGCCTTGCCCTCGGCAGCGACCGCAGCTCACCCAGCTACGGCAGCTCCTCCTCCGGTGAAAGCTCCAGCAGTGGTGGCTACGACTAGCCGCCATGCCGCCGGGCCCGCTTCGAGGATGGTGGCGGGTCATCCCATCGTCGCGCCCTGGTGAAGCGTGAGGAGGGCTCTGGCTGAGTCTGGGTGCCAACTCTCGTGAGCAGCCACGTCTTAGGAGCTGCTTTTGCTTGTCCTCTCTTTCCCTTTCCCCTGCATTGTCAGAAACGAATTCGAGGACCTACAAGGGCATGTAATGAACCGTGGTGCTTATGTTGCTTTTATGGCGCGTTTATTGTTTCCGGGTTGTGTTGTGAGATCTATGCCTTATACGGGTGTAGAGGGGTAACTTAGCTTGATGCATCCGGGGTAGCTTTGACCTCATGAGGGCGCGCGTCTCTGGGCACCTGGTGGGGCTTCCCCACTATTGATTCAGGTAACATCGCGAAGCTGCATCATGAAGTTGCAAAACTTTGTTAGAAATCGTTAGCCCTCCTTGAGCGAGGCCTCACGTATGGGCTGGTTAGGGCTAAACACACCGCGTCGCGGTACCCATGGGGCACAGACTAAAAAGGGGGATGCGTCTATGAAGAGCTCAGACGAGAACACCCTGCGGAGACCAGGGGAGTGCGCACGCACACACTACCTGTCCAGCCCCCCTCGCGGGGTGTGCGAGGGAGAGCGTCGGGCAACTGCCGCCCTCCCTGGCGAAAAAAAAGGATCGAGGGAAGAAACAAGAAGAGGAGGCAAGCCAACGAGAAACGCTGGAACTCTAAATTTCTTTAAAGGAAAAGAGGCAAGCCAACTACAGAAAGCAAATGAACAGCCGCGTCCGGCACCTAGTCTAGTCTTCTCAGCAGCGCGGAGCTAAGTGCTGCCACTAGGACGTGGGAGGGAGCCCCCGAGGCCCGAGGGCGGAACTCCTGAGACTCCAGGGCATGTACATCCCCACTCATTATTACATGAGAGTGTCACGAGCGGAGACCTTCATAGGCACTGGGCCTTGCTTCATTGGTAGAACTTCCGGAGGTGTTGGATGTTCCAGGCGTTCTGGATGGGGACCCCGTCCTGCGTCTCTAGGCACACAGTGTCAGGCCTGGAGACACGAGCAATCCTAAACGGGCCCTCCCACATGGGTGAGAGCTTATGCAGCTGAAAGTGCAACTATCCCTAGGTGGTTTTGGTAATTCATAACAACATATAGCTCATTGAGCTAATGCTATTCCAAGATGACTATTTCAGGAAAGCTCAATGATTGGCATGGCATGGATGTGAAAGTGGAACCCTCAAAATGCTAAGGACAAAGGATTGGCTCAAGCTCAAAAGCTCAAGACTCTTCATTTTATATTTTAGTGATCCAAGATCACATTGAGTCTTTAGGAAAAGCCAATACTATCAAGGAGGGATGAGGTGTTGCTTAATGAGCCTCTTGCTTCATGTGCTTAGTGATATGCTCCAAAACCCTCAACTACTTTCCCATATCCACATATGACCTAAACCCTAAGCCAAACTCGGTCCTACCGATTCTTTCTATCCGGCGCCACCGAGTTTCACTTGTCATAAGCCACTGCCAAACCCTAGCAATTCGGTTCTACCGATAGGGATCTCGGTCTCACCGAGATGGGATTGCAAACTCTCTGTTTCCCTTTCGTAACTTTTCGGTCTCACCGAAAGAGCGAATCGGTCCCACCGAGATTGCAATGTAAACTCTTTGTTTCCCTTTTGTAACTTTTCGGTCTCACCGAAAGAGCAAATCGGTCCCACCGAGTTTGCCTGACCAACTCTCTGGTTAGCTTATTACCAAACTCGGTCTCACCGAGTTTGTGTAATCGGTCTCACCGAGATTACGTTATGCCCAAACCCTAACCATATCGGTCCTACCGAGTTGCATGTCAGTCCCACCGAAAATCTCTAACGGTCACTAGGTTTACCTTTTCGGTCCGACCGAGTTTGTTGATTCGGTCCCACCGAGATTGGAAAACTGTGTGTAACGGTTGGATTTTGTGTGGAGGCTATATATACCCCTCCACCTCCTCTTCATTCGTGGAGAGAGCCATCAGAACACATACACAATTCCAACTCATATGTTCTGAGAGAGAACCACCTACTCATGTGTTGAGACCAAGATATTCCATTCCTACCATATGAATCTTGATCTCTAGCCTTCCCCAAGTTGCTTTCCACTCAAATCTTCTTTCCACAAAATCCAAATCCTATGAGAGAGAGTTGAGTGTTGGGGAGACTATCATTTGAAGCACAAGAGCAAGGAGTTCATCATCAACACACCATTTGTTACTTCTTGGAGAGTGGTGTCTCCTAGATTGGCTAGGTGTCACTTGGGAGCCTCCGACAAGATTGTGGAGTTGAACCAAGGAGTTTGTAAGGGCAAGGAGATCGCCTACTTCGTGAAGATCTACCGCTAGTGAGGCAAGTCCTTCGTGGGCGATGGCCATGGTGGGATAGACAAGGTTGCTTCTTCGTGGACCCTTCGTGGGTGGTTGCTTCTTCGTGGACCCTTCGTGGGTGGAGCCCTCCGTGGACTCGCGCAACCATTACCCTTCGTGGGTGGAGCCCTCCGTGGACTCGCGCAACCGTTACCCTTCGTGGGTTGAAGTCTCCATCAACGTGGATGTAGGATAGCACCACCTATCCGAACCACGGGAAAAACATCCGTGTCTCCAATTGCGTTTGAATTCTCCAAACCCTTCCCTTTACATTCTTGCAAGTTGCATGCTTTACTTTCCGCTGCCAATATACTCTTTGCATGCTTGCTTGAATTGTGTGATGATTGCTTGACTTGTCCTACAATAGCTAAAATCTGCCAAGAACTAAAATTGGGAAAAGGTTAAGTTTTTATTTGGTCAAGTAGTCTAATCACCCCCCCTCTAGACATACTTTCGATCCTACAAGTGGTATCAGAGCTTTGGTCTCCATTTGCTTTGATCTCCATAGCTTTTGGTGGTCATAGCCTTGGTTTCACAACCTAGGAGAGTATGGCGTCTAGCGAGGGAAATTATCACCGTAGAGGTCCTTACTTTGATGGTACTAATTTTGCTAGTTGGAAGCATAAAATGAAAATGCATATTCTTGGACATAACCCCGCCGTTTGGGCTATTGTGTGTGTTGGTTTGCAAGGTGACTTCTTTGATGGGAAAGAACCAAACCGTGAAGCTACCGCGGATGAGTTGAAGATGTTGCAATACAATGCTCAAGCTTGTGATATTCTCTTCAACGGATTGTGCCCCGAAGAATTCAACAAAATCAGCCGTCTTGAGAATGCAAAGGAAATTTGGGACACTTTGATTGATATGCACGAAGGTACCGACTCCGTCAAGGAATCCAAGTTGGATGTGCTTCAAAGTCAACTTGACAAGTTCAAAATGAAGGATGGTGAAGGTGTCGCTGAAATGTACTCTAGGCTTGCTCTCATCACAAATGAGATTGCCGGCTTAGGAAGTGAAGAGATGACCGATAGATTCATCATCAAGAAGATTCTAAGAGCCTTGGATGGAAAATATGATACCGTGTGCACATTGATCCAAATGATGCCCAATTACAAAGATCTCAAGCCAACGGAGGTGATTGGAAGAATTGTTGCTCATGAGATGTCACTTAAGGATAAAGAGGAACTTCACAACAAATCAAGTGGTGCCTACAAAGCCTCATGTGAAGCCCCTACATCATCAAGTGAGAAACAAAACTTCAATGAAGAATTGAGCTTAATGGTGAAGAACTTCAACAAGTTCTACAAGAGTAGAAGCAAAGATAGAAGCTTCAAGTCAAGGTCCTACAATGACAAAAGATCTTCTAGTCGAGAGCGAAACTGCTACAGTTGTGGAAGACCCGGACACTATTCCAATGAGTGTACGGCTCCCTACAAGAGAAGAGAAGATTCTCCAAAAAGAAGAAGCAAAGAATCACCACCAAGAGAGAGAAGGAGTAGAGATGATCGTTATGAACGAAGATACTCACGGAGAAGCAAGGATTCGGAAAGGAAGGAAAAATCATCAAGGAGCTACACAAAACGAAGACATCAAGCTCATGTTGGTGAATGGGTATCCGGCTCCGACTCCGACAGCCACTCCGAGAGAAGTTATCACTCCGACTCCGAAGATACTCAAGATGAAGGTGTTGCCGGTCTAGCACTTGTGTCAACCAACTCCTACGACATATTTGACTCACCAAATGAAGGAATTGGAAGATGCTTCATGGCCAAAGGTCCTAAGGTAACACACCCCGAGTATGTTGATTTCAATAGTGATGAAGATGACTTGTTAGGTGATGATTTGCTTGTTGACAACTCTAGTGATGAATACTATGATGAAACGTCAATTAATCATGCTAATCAAGATAAAACGAATGACAATGATAAGGAGAAGATTGAGGCTCTAACTAAAGAACTAAACACTCTTAAGTTAGCTCATGAAACTATCTTCGAAGATCATCGAGAACTTTTAAGAGCTCATGAGAAATTACGCTTTGAAAAGCTCAATCT